>NC_056737.1:1884610589-1884768089 GCF_019279795.1 Protopterus annectens | reverse complement strand
CCTCAGATGTTTATAATTACTGTTAGTTTTCAGAATACTAGAATAAAAGGAATGTGAGGAACATGATTTTTGAGGACTTTTGCCAACAACATGCAGAAGGAAACATTGCAAGATTTTAAATCTAATACTGCTCTGGATCAGCAAAGAACATGTGGTGTGTGGGCTTTTGTGGAAGTTAGGATAAAAGTTGCTAAAAAACTGTATTCATCTTTGTCTTAACTATATTCTAGAATGGTTCAGAAGTGTTGCCAGGTTTACATTTGCTGGGGGTACTTCCTAAGTCCTTTACATATTACACAACTATCTCAGTTACAGAGTTGACTGAATCAGCTGGCAAGAAGGTCTGTACTTCCCATCCTCTGTCACATGAGGTGCGCCATCAATGTTTCATATTAAAATCCTTGCTAATGATCTCATCAGAAATGTTGGGATTTTAGGCCAACTCCACTTGTAAGATGATAGCCTCCTTATTTCATCTCCACAGAAATCACCAAACATCGCCAGTGTTCAGTGCTTCTTTCAGTCTGGCTTCATCCCTGTTGAGAAATGGGCTCATAAAACAGGCCTTTTTCTTACCACCCTACAAAATTAACTGCTTGCTGTTCAGCAGTCACACTTTCCAATCTTGAAACAGTATCACTTACCATCAAAAGCAGACCCAAGAATCATAGGAATAATTCTGGACATGACACCAAAACTGCAATGCACATCAACAAAATTATCGAAGAAACTATCAAAAAGCTTTGCAAGCAGGGGCATAGCCTGGCATATGCTATGAATGCCACAGCCTGCATTTTTAAAAACTATCTGACTAATGATTATTTTAATTATGAGAAACATTTTTTGTTTGCTTTTAATAGGAAAGCAAAGCAATTTTTTTACCTTACTTCCTCATTTTAAATTATTTTATCACATTTAAGATGCTTAATTGCTACATAGAATGTTAGATATTCATTACCTTGGCTGAGCTGCATTAAAATAGTAGTGCTGAATGTGGTTCACAATAGATTAGTTTGTGGTGAAGGTGGGTCTTTTGGAATGGAAGCTGCTATATAATTTCTAAAATCTTGGTTATTCCTCTGTTTCGCATGATCTCCATAACTGTCTCCATTGTTAAACCAGAGACAGAGATCACAAATGCTCAAGCTCTGCTGCTACCCACACTGTTTTACAGCTACCCATTTATTGTATAATTCCCCGGGCACCTTGAGCAAACTTAAATCTGCTATTAGATAAGGGGCCACATGTAACAAAACCCATTCAAAGATCTCATCATTGATTGTTTCCGGAACTCATTGCAGTTCTCTGTAACTCATTGTGCTGACACAAGCTAAAGAATTATCTGTTTTTCTTCATTCTAAAATATACACTAAAGATGGCATACTCACTACATTGCCCTTTTTAAGCCACCATGTACACATAGTACACACCTGCAATACACTTGGTGTATTACCCTCTAATTCCATTCAGGCTGAGTACATGGAATTTATAAACCACTATGGAAACTCTATTTTTGCATTCCATGCTGCCAAATTTAAAGTGTTGCCTCTAAGAGGATAAGGAAATGACTGAGAATACCTTCAATGAGGAGTAAAAAACATTCTTCATGTTGGTATTTTTTGTACTTGCAGCACTACCTGGCTTTGAACTGATAACGTTTGCAGTGCATCTGTAACACATTTAGGTGTTTAGTATAAAGAATAAGAAGTATTTTTCATTCCTCTTTTGAATTGGCTGCTGTTCCATTCTCTTTTTCCTGCATTTTGCCCCTTCCTTCTTTCCGTCCTTCCATGTTCCAATCACCCTATGCTATGTTTCAGCTCGCCCTTCTCTGGGCTTTGTTCCCTTAAACAGTATACTGGGCTGATTTTGAAATTGGTCAGTATTGATCAGTGCACTACACCAGTAATCAAATATAAATAAATAAATACTGTACATCTATCTGTTCATCTTATTTGTATCTTCTTTATCTTTCTACACCCTGCCAAATACACAGTGTCTGTTATATCTGCTGTCATTTTATCTTCCTTCTCACTCATCCACACTGGCAAGTTTATGTTTCACAAACGTTCTGGTATCTATCTCTACGTCCCTTACTCTTTACATTGGACTATAATTTGGACAGGAGGAATATGTTTCTCACTCCTAGTCCTGCCTGTACATACCTATTATATTTCTCAGTTATCACTGTCACCTTCTTCTGCCTGCATTATCCTGATGGACTTTATGCACCTATCATCCAGAAATCTCCGCTCTACTAATAAACAGCTTTTAGAAGTATCTAAACCTAACAAAAAAGCTGGTCAAAGCCTCTGCTCTTTTACCATTACAGATCTATGGAATACCCTGCCCTCAAATATCATTATCTTAGACTCCTTAAGAACTTCAAATTCACCCTAAAAATTCACTTTCTTAACACTCACACCTGTCCTTGCTCCTCTCCCAAAAGCTAACACACTCTACTCTTATCTCTTAACTATAGCTCATACTACCTGTTTTACCTCCTTTTAGCCACCTTATCACCTCCCTGTATCTCCCACTCTCTCCTCCTAACCCACCACCTAGTATCTCCCACTCTCTTACCCTAACTCACTTCCCAGTTTATTCTTATTTTACCTCTCTTCCAAATTCTACATCTCAAACTATGTCTCCTCATACTCATACACCTACCCTCTTATCATTTCTCTCTCAACACTACTATCCTCAACCATCACACTCCCTCTGTCTCTGTAATCCTACACTTAAACCTTTCACTCTCTAAATCCTGCAAAAATCACTGCAAATCATACCTATAATGACTAAATTCTCCAACTTACAAATATAATTCTACCTCATATCCTAGATAGACGTGACCGTAAACTGTTATTCTATTTACTTATTAAGCTGTGGTATGTCTATAACTGTATGTAATAATGTATAAAACTGTATTTTTTGTAATAGAATGTAATATGTTCACACAACTGTAAATTGTCAAAATGTCTGCACTTTGTATGGAGCTTTTCTCCCCGGGCCTCTGCTAAAAATGGGTTTCTGACCTAGTCGGACTTTCACGGTCAAAAAATGCCAGTAAATAAATAAATAAATAAATATATAAATAAATAAATAATGGTTCTTCGGATATATGTAACATGTGCATAGAAAGTAAGTATAGCCTTCATCACAACCCCATCATTACCACATGCCAGGAAATGGACTGATCTGTCCAAACATTCTGTTTGCTCACTTTCTACTATCTATAAATACAAGTTGCTAAATTCTCAGAACAGAAAACTATTTCCCTTTGTAGTAGGTAGTATGTGTATCTAATGCATTACTACTGTCGTATAAACTAAGATATGATTTTAAGATCTAAGTGCTTGTTATCCCTATATGCCCTATATGACTTATACAAATTCTAAATATGAGGAACATACTGTTTGTCAACATCCTGTTAAGAGATGCTCAAAATATTCTAAGCAGAAAATTGATGGTTCAGTTTAATTGACATTAAAGTCAAAGAAGTGTGAGAGTTATGTTTTTTCACTTTATATCATATACATATATATTACTTGCATAACTTTGGCTGAACACATGTCATTGCAAACAGATTTTTATGTGACAAGTGTTGATGTTGCAGTTGATAAAATGATGTTATATAATTTACCCAACTTTAACTATAAGATAATTCTGTCTTGTTTCCATTATTTTGCCTCCTGGTTGTGTGACTGTGGAAAGGTTTATACAAAATACAGGGATATGGAGAAACAGCTCCCCCACCCCATGTTGGTACAGAGTAAGCATGTTGGGGGGGGGGGGGCTCACACATAAAAAGTACAATGCTAAATATTTTTACAGGAGAGGTATGTTTTGCATTTCAGTTGTATGGATTGTTTTGTTATTAGAGTACTGGTGTTTGTTCTCCTTTTCTTTCTGTTCACCGTCATGATATAGGGGAACAGGTAGGAGGTTCATTTATATTTTATTTATTTTTATTTTATTTATTTTACATTTGTTGACCGGGCTAGTCCAGCTGAATATATGTCCATTTTCAGTGGAGGCCCGGGGAGAAAAGCTCCCCAATACAATAACACTAGCAAAATAGGACAAGACATGTATTTCAAGTAGACATTGGTACATTACAAAACTTTTATGATATCTTAAATGAGTAGGAATTTTATATTCTGTATCCAGTAGGAACAAAAGCTTGATGTAAAAAAGAGCTAGGTATCATAGTAGTTTGAAATAATAATGGAAATTATAACTAAGATGCTGTATATACTTTGGTCACACAAGAAGTCAGAAGATAAACACTAGTTTGAATGGATAGAGTGTACAAAAGCAAATAGTGGGATACAATAATCGTGTTTAGTCCACAAGAGTTGAGGTGTGATAAATCTGCTAGGAAACTCTTATTTTCTTCTGATTTCCTTATTAATCCTCCATGGATAAGCATTGCTTTTATGTTTTTGTCAGGAAAAGTGAGTTCCTTTTAAATGAGTACTAGCATTTAATTTGTACATCACAGCAGTTTATTTGGTTTTGGTTTGTGATAGAAAATATACAATAAAGATGTTTGTTAGGACTCTGCTTGTTTGTGATTATCCACTCGTAATATGTGATTAAGGTTGGTATAGTTACTGATGGTTGCTGTAGTGTTTACAGTCTGTAAGCACTTTGATCACAGCTGCAGTCATTTTATTACAATGTTAGTAATGTTTGATTAAAAAAGATTCTACATGAAATTGTTCAATTAATTCTGTCTTGAACAATTTCTAAACAAAGGGGAAAAAAGGAGTAGCTGCCACAGGCTAGCAGCAACACTCTGGCAAACTAGATTGGCTGCATTCTCTAGTGCTACTTAAAGTATGATAATTTTTTGTAATGCAATGATACAAGCTGATTGCTGTGCTTTGTGTCTAGACATGAGCTCCTGTCCTCAGGGAAAGGGCATCTAGCAGTGCTGCCATGGGGTAATGGGTAGCAGTAACAAAAGAATGCCACTGCTTTATCATCATCCTCTTCAGTGTTATCTTTCCTGATAAAGTACAGCAATTAGCTACTTTTATGCTCCAGTACACATGTATGCTCATTGCTGATTCTGAAATGCAGTAGAATGATTTTGAATAATGTCAGACACTCCACATTCCTTCTGGAAAAACATGTCCCTCTGTCATTTATTTTACCCAGAATAGTGGAGTTATCTGTCAGTGGGATACTTGGGTTTCATCAATGAAGCTTTCAGAAGTCAAATCTCATTTAAATTGAAAGGCAGTGTTTCACTGAGTTAAAGGAATTAATGGGCTAAATAAATTTTACCTTACCACCAAAGCTGTACAATGTCAGAGGGTGTATATTTAGAAACATGCAAATTATTCTTGCTATCAGCTTTGCTAGTCAACAGCATTTTTTTCATGTATTTGCAATTTGATATTAGCTATGTGAAATACTAAGGCTGAGTTCTGTCTCAATATGTGTTTACATAATGTAGGTGATGAACTTATACCACTTTGATTCAAGGATCATCACACTCCTACCTTTTTTGTCAGTACCACAAATGGTCATCATATACAATGAGATGTATAGTGTGTTTCAAAGAGGTGCTGTCTGTGACATGAGACTCAGGTCTGGCAGAATGATCCACTGTAGCTGGTCATGTTTACCACCTTACAATGATACAGCACTTTTAGTAAGGAATTGCTGAGCAAAAATACTAGTAAAAGCAGATGAATCAGCAGAAGGCAGAGCAGCAGAACAGATGAAATGTGAACAGATGGCTGCCCATAATAGTCCTGCTTGAAGATTGTCATTGGAATATCTGCTGAACATTATTATTGATTTTTCTGTTGTACATGCATATTCAACGTACACTTCTTGTTATTAGGATATATCCAGCTTCACTGCAAAATGACAGGTGTGAGTTTTGCACTACTTCCTCATAATGTTTTCTGTTTATGGCTCTGGAGGTTTCCTTATTTAAAGTGGTGGAGTTGTGCACAGCATAGTACAGACAATGGCTTGTGTTCTGAGGTAAAATACATCTGAAAGAGTTATTTTTTTTAATATTCATTTTTTAGACATAGCTGGATGGATTTTTTAAAACATCCTTGTTTCTACTATTTGGAAACTGGGAAGCAAAAAGACACACGACTTGGCAAACATATTTTATTTATTTTTATTTTAATGTATTTGTTTCTCCTTTTGTTGACTAGGTTAATCCTGTCAGACTACTGGGTACTGTTCTCTTTTCAGGGGAGACTGAAAGTGGTATTCGTATTAGTAGGGAAAATTTGGCCAGGCCATTAGGGAACTTCTTCTAATCTTTTTGATAGTTGTCATGGATCTTTTACATCCACCAGAGCAGCTACCAACTCAATGGATGGTTTAATGTCCCCCCATGCCACAGTACAGTGTCAGTATTCCATTTACCTGGTGTGGGAATAGGAGCCACAACTTTGTGCAACAAATATAAGTGTGCTGCCTGTTACACCACTGACACTGCATTGTTCTGCTATGTGCTGCATGTCGAACCAAGACATCAGGAGTCGCCCTTCTAAGGCCTGATTTTTACATGTTAGCACAACAAAAGCATGGAGTGGGCTATGGAGCTATCTGCACTGTGTCAAAAAACAATTTTCCAGGAATTTTCTTCAGTCAGTACAGATATACCAGGTAGATTGCCTAAATACCTGCATTTACTTATACAATTCTTGTCTACATCTTGACTACAAAGAGTTTAACATTTGAAATTTGGCTGAAAATCTTCCTGGTACTAGCTCCATAAGAAAAGCTTTTATGTATTAACTACATATCTAATACATAACATAATATATAATGCATAATACATCATACATAACATAGCATACATAATACAACATATTAACTACATAGTATCTACCCTCCTGTCAGCTCTCATATACTGCTTCCACTTTTTCCAACCCTCACTCAGCCCAGTCTTCTAAGTTAGAACAGACCTATAATAAAATCACAAAATTTGCCACTAATCTGTACACCAAATTCTATAATTACAATGACACATATTCCTCTCTAAATCCATTCACATGGTGTCACCTGACTTGAGAACTAAGATCCTTGGATACCTACCTATCAAAGGTAACTAAAACCAACAGGTCTCATGGTGCTCCTTTGTACTCCTGCTATGTAGCCAGACTGTGGAACTCCATTACTGTACTGCTTTGTGAAATTTCAAATCCAATGCACATTCAAAAGCATGCTAACAACTCACTTCATTAACATCCATAATTGCCACTGTTAATGTCCACTGGACTAATCTCTCTCCTGACTTTCCATCCTCTAAATTCTCACCACACTATTGTATAGATGGTCATAACTTTCATTCAACTAGTCATATGACACTACTTGTTTCTCTCTTTATTAACTTATCTTAATTTCTCTACATTGCAGGTTTCCTTCAATTTCTGACTTCTTCCCTTCTTTCTAAGCCTGTCGATAAAACTTTTGTCACATGTTTGCTTATGTAACTATGTTTCTGTAATATGTATTATACTGTGCATTTTATATACCTGTTACAGTTTGTAAAGTAGTGGATTTTTGTGGAATTTTCTTCCTCTGTTCTCCTCTAAAAACTACAGTTCCAAGCCAAACCTTCCTTGTAAACAAATGCAAAAAAATAATAAATACATGTCCTTCAAGCAATCCAGAAATTCTCTTATTCTCTTTAAAAAAAGGTTACAAAGGTCCGCAACTTCAATCTACAAGAATTTCTTTCATTCTTTTCAGCCAGTGATACCTAGAGCAAGCTTTAGAAACCCAAGAAAGTCAGAGTACCAATCTGGATGGTATAAAGAAATATTAGTGCAAACACGGCTGACTATCAAATGTAGTAGTAGTGAAGGATAGTTTAGAACTGAAGTACTTACCAGGAGTGAAGGATAGTTTAGAACTGAAGTACTTAGCAGGAGTGAAGGATAGTTTGGAACTGAAGTACTGCTCAGTGATGACAGAAGAATAACCAGATTGGGGTCTAGTACTGCTACAATGTAATATGCAATACCTGCATGTCCATTCCAAATGTATTGCAGACAAAGACAGTTATTGATATTTTACAGTGTTCCTTTATATTTAAAAATAGAAATGACAAAGGGAAAGTGGGTAGAGAGTGTTTCTGGAAAACTTTTAGGAAAGTATGATACCACAGCCAGTATTTATGAAAAGTGATTCTATGTTATATGGTCCTAGCAAATCTTGGAATTAATAAAGATACATAGGGCAGGATTCACGAAGCCTCCGTGTAAGAGTTATAACTCATACACGGAGGCTGCAGTTAAACGGAGTGATGTCAGCATGCTCTGCATATTCATGAGAGCATGCTGAATCACACCTAAGTCTAACACGGTCCGTGTAAGACAGTAGGGGGCGTGTCCGTAGGCCGAGCCCTGTAAGCGGACACGCCCCCAGAAGAGTAAAAGTGCCCAAAGTAAACACCCATGACAGAGTCCATGGAAATGTGAATAAACACAACACAACACATGTCCCCACAGACTACGAACATAAAATGTACAAATAAACATCACATCATTTTTTTTTAAATTGTAAAGATGTTTAACCGTGAGTGTGCTCGTTTGCACGGGCGTGCCCGTAGCGCAGCTACAGTTAGCAGTCAGTGGGAAAGCATATAAGAACTAAATATGCAAAGTAAGCCAAGAAGCAATAGCGTAGTGGTAGAGATGTTGGCTGAAGAGCAGGCATTCATGGTTCAAGCCCCCACAACACCAATTTTTATTTTTAG
The DNA here is from genome assembly GCF_019279795.1 of Protopterus annectens. Classification (NCBI taxonomy): domain Eukaryota; kingdom Metazoa; phylum Chordata; order Ceratodontiformes; family Protopteridae; genus Protopterus; species Protopterus annectens. The sequence goes on along the minus strand of NC_056737.1, from coordinate 1,884,759,343 downwards.
CAAAATAAGCACGAAACAAGTCCCTGACAAATATGTACACATAAAATCACATTTTATGTAAAATGTAATGAAATAGCCCATTTATATTGAAGAAATGTGAGGTAACAAAACAATAAAAAATGCCAGATGTGCCCATAGCTGAGCTACAGTTTAACAGGGTGAGTGCATCTGCCCGTAGGTGAGCAATGGTTTAACTGGTGCAAAATGAGTGCCCGTAGCTGAGCAGTGGTTTAACATGCTAAATCTATGCGCCCCTAACTGAGCTGAGTGTAATATGCGTGCTGATAGCCAAATGAGGCTTAAACCAGCGTACCCCATTTGCGCGGAGCTGCGCACCGCGCAAACAAGCTAACCGACGGGCAACGTTGAGCAAGCCATATCAAAACTGCCTTTACACAGACACACCCCTCAGCTTGTCTAGACAGTCATAAAAAATAAAAAGTAGTGGCCAGGTTCGAACCCAGGATACTATACACCATAGTCAAGGTACTGAACCACTAAGCCATGACAGTAGTACCTATAAAGGCAATAATAGCTAATATATAGGAATGAATACAAACTGGAGCATAACAATGCAGATTTACTGAAGTTGATACAATTCCAAAATGGCCAATCACAGATATGTGCGGGAAAAATGGACTATATAAGCCCCATAGGCGGGAATACACAACATAAACGATTGTAGAACTGACTTGCAGCCAGAATGACAGGAGTAGGAGAGGGTAGTTGCTTTCGAACACAGAGGTGGAGCATTGAGGAGTCCAGGTACATGGTCTGGCTCCTAGTCCACAATCATGAGGCCCAACTCATGCAGGGCCAGGTCCTGTGGGGAGCATATAGGGCTGAGGCGTGGGACCGGTTGGCTCATGATCTCACCAGTGCCACAGGGATTCCAAGGACTGGTGAGCAGGTCCGTCACCACCATGCGGACCTGAAGAGACGCAAGCAGGACCAATTGAACCTTTGGATCCAGGAGGTCCGGCAAATACCCAACACCCCACTACTGAGTAAGTTACATTTAATTATGTATGTAAGAAATTAAACTAGCTGATATCATGGAGATGTGTATTCCAATATTACTTAATTTATATTACAGCTGCAGGTGTCCGTTCTGCGAACCGCAGAGCCTATGGCGATAGGCTGGTGCGGTTGCGCCACCAGGCAGGTCAGTAATCCACTACCAGTAACTGTAAAGAAATATAAAAGTATGACAGTCAGCAAAAGAGTGCAGTGTAGTCACTAAGGAATAAAATGTGCAAGTAACAGTGTGAAAGTGTTTGCAAGTATTGCTTGATTACAAAAGTGTGTTGCAGCCTGTAAGCTAAACAGAAAAATGAAAATGTCTGACATAAATTCTGAAATAAAAATGCCCCACCTGTAAGAAAATAGTACACAACCTGCAGCAGGCTGAAAAGTATAGCTGCAGAAGATGATGAAATCACATGTGTGAAATATATCCCTGTTGAAATACTGAAACATGACAGAAGTGAGACTGCTGGAAAGGATTGTAATAACTACAGGTAAAACATGTCAATAAAGTCTAGAAGTAAGTACCATCCTGAATAGTAAAATGAAAACAAGTGAGAGAGTGTGAGAAAGTGTCATGAATCCAGCAATACAGTAGTAATAACCCTGAATAAAGTATACTGCAGTCAGTACAGAATGAAATGCATGTGAGAATCCAAACCAAACAGCGAAATCTGTTCAAAGTGTTGCTGCATCTGGAATGTGTATCCCAAAATCTGGATATGTTGCTCTCAGTCTGCAATATGCAGATAGTATGATTGTCTGATATACCAAACATCCACACTTGTCTATAGCTATATAAAGCAAATGTAGCAGGATGATGTAGCTGAACAAAGCTAGATATGAATGTGTATGAAGAACAATAAAATGTATATTGATGTTGCAGTAACAGTCATATCACCAAGTTGAAGTAGTTATCATATTGGAAACTGTAGCTAGAACAGTAGTGTGTATATATGTGCAGCTATTAGAAATGTACAGCATATGTATTGGTATTTGAAGGTGTTAATATTATTTGCTTCACCCCACCCTATAACCACATACAACCCAATCCAGCAATACAGTAGTAATAACCCCTGAATAAAGTATACTGCAGTCAAGACAGAATGAAATGTATGTGAGAATCAAAACAAACAGCAAAATCTGTTCAAAGTGTTGCTGCATCTGGAATGTGTATCCCAAAATCTGGATATGTTGCTCTCAGTCTGCAATATGCAGATAATATGATTGTCTGATATACCAAACATCCACACTTGTCTACAGCTATATAAAGCAAATGTAGCAGGATGATGTAGCTGAACAAAGCTAGATATGAATGTGTATGAAGAACAATAAAATGTATATTGATGTTGCAGTAACAGTCCTATCACCAAGTTGAAATAGTTATCATATAGGAAACTGTAGTTAGAACAGTAGTGTGTATATATGTGCAGCTATTAGAAATGTACAGCATATGTATTGGTATTCAAAGGTGTTAATATTATTTTCTTCACCCCACCCTATAACCACATATAACCCATTCCACGTGAAAATGGTATGTGCAATCACAATTAACACCCCTGGACATTTGTCCTGTTGGGTCATATATATTTGCATGTCCGTTGATGCATCTGCCCTGTTCATACATCCAAACCTGATGGCCTGTTGCCATCAATCAACCCTGCATGTTGTTGGACTGTGTATTGCTGTTCAAATTATGCATGTGATATGCTCGCTGTTCAATGGTGTGAATATCTGGGTGTTTGGTTAATGAGAATACTAATGCATGCTGTTACAACTAATTGTGAATGGTATTATATGTCACTAACCCAAACTGTCATGACATAATGCAAAACATAGGACAACAGGGAAGGCAGGTTCCAGCGGACCCACCTCTCCCACCTCAGCTGGCGAGTGCACCTGGCACTAGTGCCCAGTCTGGACCCTCCTCCAGTGGCCCTGTGCCACCCGCGGGTGGAAGCGCTGCAGGGAATGGGGCTCACTCCCCTCTGCAAGTGTGGCTGGAGGAGAACCACCACTCACCCTCCGTAGCGTCCGGACTGTGGTGTGTAGGGAGATTCAGGACTCTGTTCTCGAGCCCCTACGCCAGCTTGAGGCACGGGTGGCACAACTTATGGGCATGCCTGTTGCCCGGCCTACACAGCCCCCAGCACAGCCCCGTCCTGGGCAGTGAAGGAACAATGGCAACTGCCTATGGGTGGGGATATCAGTTCCACTGTTGCCATCTGTGGGCTCATGGGCTCTGGATATCCAAACCTCCATCCCCGTCAAATGTGTAACCCCCACACGTGTCATACACCGCCCCTGTATGCGTCTTGTTTGTCTTGTCTGTTTACCTACCCAACCTACCTCCCCAGCTGTACCGACTTCCTTCACCTGACATACCACTCTCACCTGAAAAAAAAGGGCACTCTGTACCCACAAAAAAATTACGCCCCATACATAGCTGCCCATTCTGCACACATGTCTGCTGGACATGGAAACTATCAATTACAATTGGCTGTACAACAAGTATTATTGTTGTCCTGACACCTCTCTCAGGGGTGGAAGGTTTCAAATGTCACACCAAATTACATACATATGGACAGCTGTTGCTGATGAAGAAATGGGCAGCTATGGGCCTTACCTACATCCCTCCTGCAAATCCCAAGCTTGTTTCCCTACTGTCTTACCCTCATTGTGACTCCTTTTTCACCACTTTCCTGTCTCCCCATTTTCATTTCTTTCAAAGAAAATAGTGCGGGTGTGCGCCAGAGTAAGCACTGTTAAGCGATTGTAAGCGGATGTGTGCGTGTGTGCGCAGAGCTAACTGCCAGTGCGCATGCGTGAGCTCCACGCAAACCAGCGCTAACCCGGTTACAACTGCTTAAAAGTGCCTTAGACACTTTGATTGACAGGTCCTGTACTCAGTTCAAAAGCAAAATAAAATCCCACTGTCAGTCCCGAACCCAGGACCTTGGAAACAGTAGTTTGTATGACCTACCACTAAGCCATGACTCTTATACAAGAACATTGTGCTAAAATAAATATAACATGTAATAGTAGGGATGAATGTAAAGGGAATATAGGATGTGTAGTACCCAATGCATGTCATGTAGAATTACTGTCAAAACTACTGGATTCCCATAATAGTAGTGTGTGAACAGAAACAGCCATGCTAGTTGGTAGCTTGTAGGTAATAATGTCAGTTAATGTACATATATAAATGTATGTATATGTACATATATATATATATATATATATATATATATATATATATATATATAAATATATATCTATATATAGTTGTAGGTGTCATTGTGCATACACACTTACTACAGGGAACAGGAGAGAGGAATGGAGAAATGTGAATCTACAACACAGCCTGAATCATGAGAGAGATACTAACCTTTACACTCACAGAACAGTGTCCACAGCATACCAGCATGGTCCCTGCCTTTACAATCTGAAAGGGCAACGCCTATCTCACATACCCTTTCATAGCACAGTCCTGAAATCACAGTGAGAACTGCAATCAGTACACAACTGGCTGTATGCAATTAGCAAATGCTGGCTTACAATTGGTGCAGAGGCCATCACATGGACCTATACAGATACCTACAAAAGCATCCTGTACTAACATTCCACACATGCAATACATTCATTGCACTGTCTGGAAGCAAACAGAGGGAGAGAGACAAACCGAGACAAAGAGAAAAAAAAAAAAAAAAAACACGCTACACACTGTGACTCTAAGCTGTCAGCAGTGACAGTAGCAGCAGGAATCAGAAGCATTGGTAACGCAACCAGCTGCGACAAACACAGGTAATGCAAAGTAGCAGGTTAATAGTGTGCATACTGTGAACCCTCCAAATGTGTCATAGGTCTGTATCTATAGGTATGTCCATGTGATATGTTGTGTGTACGTAGTTCCACCAAAAGGGGATGACTATACATTACATGTCAATCAGTGTTAGGCCATGATCCTGGCAGCAGTTGTCTGTGCGTTGCCCTCAGCAATGGCTGTAGTGACTGCTTTGAAAGGTCAGCCAGGTTCAAAAGGCAGGATCAGCCCATCACAAAGGCACACTGGCTGGGAACAAGTGTCTGCAGGTACCCGATATCACTGCATATGCATCCCATACTGCATAATTCCATAGCTTAGCAGACCAGGCCGGTTATGCATATGATGTGGTAGTTCCCAGGGTCAGTCGAGGTGCCTCCTTAGTGGTGTGGGACCACTGTTGCTGTATGCCACTGTCCAGGTACATATCCTGTAGTATGGCCAAGATAAATTATCAGTCTTATATGCGGTTGTATGTCCTCTTGGAGTGCAGGTAGCACACATCCAGGGATACCATGAGGTCACAGTGATGCTGTGTGTTCTGCTTTGCTGAGGGCGGCCCTCACCTGGACATGTGAGATGATAGGGAGGTTACATACAGCTGTGATAACTATTTCAACTGGTGGGGGAGAAGGAGGGGGATACGTGCACCGAACCTGTCTGCAAGAATGTTGCCAATATCTGTGTGTTTGGTGAATGTTAAGTAGGTGTGTATTAACACAGAGCATATCTGAGGCATCTGGTCCATATGTGTAACATAACTGAAGAAGGCCTTGTGGTTATCCATAGTGTTTGTGGCCATTTCCCTCCCAGAGTAGGCCGTGGCCGTTGTTATGAGGGACTGTAGCATAGTACCAGTGCTGACCACAGATGCCTTCCCTTAATGTGAATCTGCTCTGTCCTGCAGTAGCCTCCTGCTATTGTTATACAATGTGCCTCTGTCTGGGGTCCACCAGACAGGATGCCTAACCTTTGTGCATAGGGTCTGGGTTAGAAATGTGTGTGCAAGTTCCATGCAATCTGTGGCATGTCCGTGGTAAGCATTTGCAAAGGGGTCAGCAGTGTGGGTTGTGGCTTCCACTGGCCCAGTGTGCTGCATGGAAACAATCTCAGTCCTAACAAGTGAATAACTGTCTAATCACATACATATCAAAGTAGTTTACTGTGCTGGTGGTGGTGGTGGGATATGTATATCCAGGCCGAGTAACTTGTGTCCACATCACACTAGTGGATGGTGTCCCACATACAGTACCTTGGGATGAACCCCCAGAGTGAGGTTGTGCATTGGACCTGTCAGTGTGTGCTGACCGATGGGGCATGCTACTATGTTGTGTGGAATGTGGTAGGTATTGTTGCACAGGTGTTGGCTGAGCACTGATATCTGGCCATGTACTTGTGTATCCACCATGACACACACACATGCACCATATGGGAGTAGTAGTATATCACTACACATGAGTATCATGTATAGTATGTGTGCCATGTATTGCTGACATAGTCTGCTGATATCCTGTTTGTGTTCTCTTCCAGGGAGATGGTGGTTCAGCGTAATCCCGCCTACTCTGCAGCGGAAGATGAGGAGATACACCAGAGCCTTGTGCGGGAGTATGACATCCTGTTTTCCCGCACCAGTCAGAATCAGCAGGAGAGGGCTGCACTGTGGCAAGACCTTGTCCGTAGGGTAAATGATATTGGCACGCATAATAGGACATATGAGCAGGTACGACATCACTGCAGTGATTTAATCAGAAGTGTCCGTCAGCGTGCATCAGATATCCACAGGCAACAGGTTGCCACAGGAGGTGGGGTGGCCACACATCCCCCCCTCACCAAACTGGAGGGGCTACTCCTAAGTGTTGTGGCTCCAGCCCCGGAACAGCAACAGCAGTACACCTGCATCATGATGGAGGCTGGATCCATACAGAAGCACGACATGGAGCGTACAGGTAATATGCCATATGTACACTTGACTGTTCTGTACACTGTTAGTTTATGCATGTGTAAGGTGTGTCCGTGGTATGTATCTGTCATCATAGTATGTAATTGTGCATGTGTGATACTGGCAATACCAGCAGCTGACATGTGAAAGGCAACTGGTGTACTACCGCACTGTATCATATGCAATATCAATGGCACAGTTGTGCCCACTGACATTAATCTCATAATTTCTGCAGGTCTCTCCGGGGTTACAGCAAGGCAGGCCATCCATGCTGGTAAGTGTGTTTAACAATACCTATAATAGTCCTGATAGTGCTAGTAACACTAGTGTAACTCAGTAGTGCTCTGTGTGTATACTGCGGGGTGTGCATGTGTGCATGTGTGCAGGTGTGCCTGTGCCCATGTGTGCATGTGTGCATGTGTGCAGGTGTGCCTGTGTCCATGTGTGCATGTGTGCCTGTGTCCACGTGTGCATGTGTGCATGTGTGCATGTGTGCCTGTGTCCACGTGTGCATGTGTGCATGTGTGCATGTGTACACGTGACCATGTGTGCATGTGTCCATGTGTGCATGTGACCACGTGTGGATGTGTGCATGTGTGCATGTGTCCATGTGTGCATGTGTCCACGTGTGCATGTGTGCATGTGTCCACGTGTGCATGTCTGCATGTGTGCATGTGTGCCTGTGTGCATGTGTGCATGTGTGCCTGTGTGCATGTGTGCATGTGTGCATGTGTGCATGTGTGCCTGTGTGCATGTGTCCATGTGTGCATGTCTGTATGTGTGCTTGTGTCCATGTGTGCATGTGTGCCTGTGTCCATGTGTGCATGCGTGCATGTGTCCATGTGTGCATGTGTGCATAAGTGCATCACTGGTAACAATGTGTGGAGACTGTAAACTGTGTTTCCTTTCTTCCTCCCACAGGTTCTGGTGCTGCTCTGGTGTCCTGCAGCAGGGAACCTGAATCTGGTGCCACAGGTGCTGGTAATGATGATATTTGTGTAATGGTACAGGAAGGTGTGTCAGGGTCCACCATTGGTCAGCCAATTGACAGTACACAGCTGTCAACCCCATCATTGCGCACAGTCATCCTGCCAGTACATCCTTTGTCACCATTGTACCTAGGTGATGGACAGGATACAGTGGGCATTGACCAGGGTAATGTGGTACATGTGGCACATGCATCCCCACACAGCAGCCATGGGCAGGGTCCTGCGATGGTACCACACAGACAGTTGCCTATGGGTTTTCGTGGGAGCATCCGTGGGCGTACTGCCTCTGGCAGATGTGCCCAAAGAGGTCTGTCAACCACAGCTATGTTTCGGGCTGTCATGCAGGCACAGTTGCATATGGAAAGGTACACCAGACAGGGTCTGAGGGAGCTGAGAGCATGTCGCACAGCCATGACTGACAGTATGCGTGACATCGCGGATGCTATCCGTAATTTCACCGATGTCATAGACAGACGTTGTGGGGACATATTACAGCAGTTCCACAACCAAATGTCCATGAGCCAGGGTAATGGTGGGCGTTTGCGGCGTCGACGTGGCCGTATGCCAGCAACAGCAGCAGCTGGCAGTCGGCGCGGACGACAACAGGCCCGCACATGCCCCCATAGTGCCAGCAGCAGCCCCAGCAATGCTGGGTCTGTGCTGTCATCGGAACGCCCCAGGAGACCATGTGCACGTGGCTCTGGACAGTCCCAACAAGGACCTCTGTCCAGTCAACACACTCCCGCTTCTGATGACAGTACCCAGTCTGGCTTATTACTGGATACGGTCCGTAGTACCCCTGCCAGGCACAGGTACCGTGTCCGTGCCCACAGACACTGATCTGTATGACCTGCCAGGTGCAGTCTGTGGCTGTCCACAAACCCCTGTATATGGCAGCCATGAGGTGGAACTCTGTGCGTGCATACACACATGCGAAATGTCAACACCTAGGGCAACCACATACACGCACACACTGCACCAACACTGCCCCACCCTGTACTGCTGCCCCTCACCAACACACATACACACACATGTCAATTGGTGGTATCAGTGGCTGACTCAGGCATACCTAATTCACACCCGCTGCATATGATGACACTGTGCCACCTCCTGCAATCTCCAACATCATTGCGGGAACAGGTAAACACGTTGCTGATGCACAGGGTGACTACATAGAAGTGTATTAGTAGTATCATGTTGGTAACAGTACAGTGTGCTGCTATGACTGTGTGTATATCCCAGCATGCCTGATGCAGTAACCGTATGAATGTCCTTAATTGTTATCTGCACCCATAGTACATACCAAAGTGTAACAGCTGCACATAATTGCATGCCGGTGGTAAGGATGTCAACAGATAGCCGCATGCATGGGTAGCACAGGGGGGAAGCTAACGCAAGTAGTGATATGCAATGGTGGACATGTACAGTAATGGTGTCAAGTTGCCCACAACGACTATGCAATTTGCATGTTTGAGCATGTTGATATGTGTGCAGTACCAATGTAATCCAAATCACAATTAACTATGACATAATATAAGTTCTACCATGGGCATCTGCGCTGTGTATTCCTGGGTACATGTTGATAGTGCCTACATATTTGCATTGTTACTTACTGTTATTGTTACCCCTTCTTTGTTGTACAATGCATTGCTTCCAGCCCTGCTTACTGTAGCTTTGTTTGCATGCATGTTCGCTTGGGGTTCCCTGGAACACTGCTTACACCTGCAATGCAGAGTTACAGTGCTTCTGTAGACTCCTAGTGACATCTGCATAGCGTACGATATGTATGTCAAGTTTACACATGACAGAACGTCACTGTCTGTCCTGTACGCATGTATGTTGCTTGTGACACATTGCTCATGTCTTACCTGGCATTTACCCACGTGTGCAGTCATATATGCCAGTGCTATGAAACAGTAGCAGTACACCCACACATACACACCTTCAGTATGTTGTTCCCCATTGGCCCTATGTGTTGGTACTCACCATGGCAATCACACTACTAGGGTAGCATGTGCAAAGGTAACCTGTGAATCACCTGTATGGTCCAGTTGTGGTTTATGTGAGTCATGTGGCAATGTCACAGCTGCCACATGTATGCAGTCAGCCATCACCCTTGGCCAGGAACGTACAACACATGTGTGGGATGCCACCACACAGCCAATCTGGGGACTGAGCTCTCTGAACCCAGTAATGCCATACCCTGTCAGGTGGCATGTCATATATACTACATCCTGGACAAACTTCAACCCCAATCCCTGCTGCTACTATTGATAAAACCCCTGAAGATGTTTCTGATAGTTTTAACCAATTCTTTACTGAGACATTTCAAGCCCTAGCTAGCCAACTACCTCCTAGCTCCTCTGGTCCTGAAAGTAGCACCCCTAGAAACCTACTTGCATTCAGCTTACAACCAGTCGCCACTTCACTTATCCGTACCTTGATTGAAAAAGTAAAACCCACTACACTTTCTGCTGATCAACTCCCTGCCGAGTACCTACAAAAATCAGCTAATGCTATTGCTTACCCTGTCTCAAAACTAATCAAACGAACCATGGTAGAAGCTAAATTTCCCACCATCTGGAAAATATCCTATGTAATCCCACTTCACAAAGGAGGCAGCTCTACTGAATTCTCCAATTATAGGCCAATAGCTATACTCTCTCCACTTGCAAAGATTATGGAAAATGTATTCATAGACAATTCATGCACCACCTAATCCAAAATCGCCTTATGGCAGACACTCAGCATGGCTTCCGTCCTCATCACAGCACTACTTCAGGCCTCCTAGCCTTTACTAACACCATAAACCATAATTGCAACAATAATTATATATCCTCAGCCCTCTTTTTGGATCTTTCCAAGGCATACGATATGGTTGATCACCAACTTGTAATCCACACCCTGCAAACATTCTGTCTAGATACTGGAGCCCTCCAATGGTTTCAATCCTACCTGCATGGTCGACAGCAGGCTGGCCTCTGGCAGAACAAACTCTCTATCCTTCTACCTAACACCCTCAGAGTACCACAAGGCTCTATACTAGGGCCCTTGCTGTTCTCCATCTTCATTAACAACCTTTATACTGTCATCCCAAAAGTCAGCTGTATCCAATATGCTGATGACTTTACTCTGATTTGCTCAGCCACATCTCCAATAGAGTTATGGTCAGCTACCCAGACCACCTTTAATACAATAGAAAATTGGCTTTCTGAACATCATCTGATCCTAAATCCCCAAAAAACTAAACTGCTGTTATGTCACCAACATGTAGGTCTACCGCTTTCACCTTTACCATAAAATCAAATGATGGCACAATAATCTCCCCTGACCCATCTACTAAACTATTAGGTGTCATCATAGACAATAATCTCAAATGTGACCTACATATTAACCAAACTATCAAAACCATCAATAAAAAACTAGGGTCACTTTACAGAATAAAAGCCTTCCTAACCCCTCCAGCTAAAATTGCCATTGCTCGCTCACACCTTCTTTCAACCCTTCTGTATGCATCCCCTCTACTCGAATATGAACAAGACTGTCCTTAACAAACACTCAATTTGCTACAACCACATTGCCAGGTTTGCCACTGGGCTGCCTTTTAGGACACATCATTGCATCAATCTAAATCAGCTTGGTTGGCTTGAACTACCTAGCCTAATACAGTATAACCAACTGATTATGGCCTATAAAATCCTCTATAATCCGGACAATACTCCTGCACTTAAAATATTATCACCCCCTATAACAATCCTAGACCGCTTCAATCCTCTAACAAACTACTAATTCAGACTAGCAAAATTAATAACACAGCCGGTGATTCTCTCTTTGCAAACTCTGTAAGTAGAACCTGGAACTCACTTCCAGCTGATATTACCTTACTTTCCACCTTAGGTCAATTTAACACTAGACTCAAACAACATTTGTCACTTAACTGGCTATGTCAATGTATCAAGCCTGGCTAACTCGAATGTGTAAAATCTGTTAACCAGTTTACTGTGTAATTTAATTTAATCCTGACTTGTGCTCAGGACTAACTTTAACTTGTGGAACATGTTTAACTTGCTTACTTATGTAATCTCTGTAAATAATCTGTTTGTAATATGTAATGCTGGTATTATGTAATGCTGTATCTGCTTACCCTTGGAGCTTTTCTCCCCGGTCCTCCGCTGAAAATGGACATGCATCCAGTCGGACTATCCCGGTCAACAAATGTAAGATAAATAAATAAATAAATAAAAAATATTACAGTGACTAAAATACAAGTCAGACATTGACACGCACTGACAGCATGCTGAACACACTGGGGCATACGTGGGGACTCAGAATGGCATCCTGCCTGAGCATCACACACCTCCGCAGCTGGCACACAGGCATATGTTCCGTCGGAACAGAGCACATGCCACACATGGCACACACATCCCGTGTGCCACACACTCACAGCCTGTAGGGCTACACAACACACCTGCTACAGACGTGTCAGGTACCTGTCTTGGGTGCTGCACTGGAGTCCCGCTCAACAGGCTGTATCTGGTGAAGGTCACAGTGATATGCCTCAGGGGCACTATGGTCCACCACAGAACACATGCATACAGGTCAGTCAGAGGCATGGACATATATGACTCACTCATTGACCATGCCACTATGGCTGACCTGAGACATACCTCCCTGGACTACATGATAGGGAACATAGAATGGATCTCTCAGCATGTGGCACAGGCCAGTATGAGCCTGATCTTGGTTGCCAACATACCCTCACCAGGTATGCTACCACTATATGTGGGAAGGGTGTTGTATGTCTACATTCTGCTCAGTCTCCAATGTCATTCATAGGGTATCTGCTGGCTGTCAACGTGTGCTTACATGCTAGGGAAGCCACAATGATGTGCAAGGGTCATCTTGCACATGACACCCATGGCCCGATGTATATTGGCAAAGCTCCTTGATACACACATACTGCCTTATGCTGCAGGACACGGTTTACATAGCCACCACCATGGGTATCACACAGGTTAGGACACTAACAGTGCTGCTACACAACAACAGCAGTGTACACCGCAAGATGCATGCACTGGACACTGTCCTCAGCACGGTGAACTGCAATGTCTGTGCAGTACCAGAGTCCTGATTCATGGCTCACAGGTGTTACCCATCACTGACAGGTTATGCCCCATACCATGCCTGTCGTCCCCTACACATGTAACACACATGGACAGGGGGGTGGTATCCCAAGGCACCACAGATACACACACCTCCAGGTTGTTGGCACAGTACAAAGCATCAGGACCTAATCATGTGCAGCTAACAGTGTGTCGGACTACCATCTGGTTCATAGCCTGGCACACACAACCCTCCCATACACAGGAAGACCACCTATCCTCCATAACAACACTGGCAATATGACAGTCTCAAGAACTGTCTTTATATGGCTGGACTGCATCCAGCCAAACATTGTGCGTGAGCATTACTGTAGCTACAACACACTAGTTGAAGGGTTCACAGCATGTGGTCACTGAATTGCAGTGGAATGACATGTTACTACTACCACAACAGGTGGGAACATGCAGCACCTGTACATCGACTACATGTAGACTATATGGCCCAGACCAGATGTGTATCCCCTGCTGTAGGTATTTTACCATATACACCCACACTGTATAGACACATACCGTGTGGCCACTGCACAGTAAGACACAGTCATATTGGTATACATTGCAAATACCATTTATCCACTCGAGGCATGTGTCAGACATGGTAACTACTGCAGGTCACAGGTATTTATGTGTATGTGTCACACACATACATCATGTGTGCAATGCCATTGCTGGTTTAGGCAATGGCATGCATTGTTATGTACAAAGACCCACACAAGGTCATAATGTGTGACACAACCACACGTGGCAGTTGTGGGTTACCAAAACATACCTATCTGTACTCTGACAATGGTAATAGACACAGTAGCAGAGTGCACTATTTGCATTACTGGCCAACTAGCCCTGTTTGGCTGTGTTTACTGGGGGAATATGCAGCATCTGGTGTATTGTAGTAGTTGCCAAAAGGATCTGTTCTTTCACACACCCTACTACCCCCCCCCCACACTTGCAGGATTCATACCCCTAACTAAGTCACGACACGTGACAGAAACGCATTAGCAAAGCGCACTATTCGGATTACTAGATAGTCCCTCTTCTCTGGCTGTACTTATAGGGTGCTGACATCATCAGTATTTTGAAAGAGTAATGTGCATCAGGTAGTGTGATCTCCTGATTGCCAAAGCTAACATATTTTTCATACGGAAATGCACACACACAAACTCCCCACATCCAAACACACACACACTTGTCACTTGCAGGTTTCAAACCCCTACCTAAATATGTTATGGCACTTGAGAGTGAAGCTGTAGCAGGTTGCGCTACTCTGAGTACTGGCAGATGCCTCTTCTCCAGCTGTATGTATAGGGTGCTGTCATCATCACTGTTTGGAAAGGGTAATGTGCATCATGTAGTGTGATCTCCTGATTTCAAAAAAGCACATGTTTTTCATACAGAATTGCACAGACACAGAGTCCCCACATCCAAACACACACATGCCATTTACAGGTTTCAAACTCCTACCTAACTATATTATGACACTCGGAAGAAACGCATTAGCAGAATGCGCTATTCAAATTACTGGGAGGTTTTCCTTCTCCTGCTGTACTTATAGGGTGCTGACATCATCAGTGTTTAGAAAGGGGAATGTGCATCCTGTCGTGTGTTCTCCTAGTTGCCAAAAGGGATATTTCTTTCATACAGACTTACACACACACACACTAGCCCCCTTCACACACACTGAGCATTTGCAGGATTCAAACTCCTACCTAACTATGTTCTGACACTCGAGACGGATGCTTTAGTGGAGTGCGCTATTCGCATTACTGGTAGGCTTCCCTTCTCCTGCTGTACTTATAAGGTGCTGACATCATCTGTGTTTAGAAAAGGGAATGTGCATCCTGTAGTGTGTTCTCCCAGTTGCCAAAAGGGACATTTCCCTCACACAAAATTGCACACACACTAACCCCCCTCATCCAAACACACACACTTGCCATTTGGAGGATTCAAACCACTACCTAACGATGTTATGACACTCGAGACGGACACATTAGCAGAGTGCGCTATTCGCATTACTGGTAGGCTTCCTTTCTCCTGCTGTACTTATAGGATGCTGACATCATCTGTGTTTAGAAAGGGGAATGTGCATCCTGTAGTGTGTTCTCTCAGTTGCCAAAAGGGACATTTCCCTCACACAAAATTGCACACACACTAACCCCCCTCATCCAAACACACACACTTGCCATTTGCAGGATTTAAACCCCTACTTAACTATGTTATGACACTTGAGACGGATGCATTAGCAGAGCGCGCTATTCGCATTACTGGGAGGATTCCCTTCTCCTGCTGCACTTATAGGGTGCTGACATCATCAGCGTTTAGAAAGGGGAATGTGCATCCTGTAGTGTGTTCTCCTAGTTGGCAAAAGGGATACTTCTTTCATACAGTCTTGAACACACACTAACCCCCTCCACACACTCTGAGCATGTACAGGATTCAAACCCCTACCTAACTATGTTATGACACTCGAGACGGACGCATTAGCAGAACATGCTATTCGCATTACTGGGAGGATTCCCTTCTCCTGCTGCACTTATAGGGTGCTGACATCATCAGTGTTTAGAAAGAGGAATGTGCATCCTGTAGTGTGTTCTCCTAGTTGGCAAATGGGATATTTCTTTCATACAGTCTTGAACACACACTAACCCCCTCCACCCACACTGAGCATTTACAGGATTCAAACCCCTACCTATCTATGTTATGACACTCGAGACGGATGCATTAGCAGAGCGCGCTATTCGCATTACGGGGAGGTTTCCCTTCTCCTGCTGTACTTATAGAGTGCTGACATCATCAGTGTTTAGAAAGGGGAATGTGCATCCTGTAGTGTGTTCTCCTAGTTGGCAAAAGGGATATTTTTTTCATACAGTCTTGAACACACATTAACCCCCTCCACACACACTGAGCATTTACAGGATTCAAACCCCTACCTACCTATGTTATGACACTCGAGACGGATGCATTAGTAGAGCGCGCTATTCGCATTACTGGGAGGTTTCTCTTCTCCTGCTGTACTTATAGGGTGCTGACATCATCAGTGTTTAGAAAGTGGAATGTGCATCCTGTAGTGTGTTTTCCCAGTTGCCAAAAGGGACATTTCCCTCTCACACACACAAACCCCACTCACGCACCCACACACACACTGAGCATTTGCAGGATTCAAACCCCTACCTAACTATATTATGACACTTGAGGGAGACACATTAGCAGAGCGCACTATCCGAATTACTAGGCATCTGTTCTGCACCTGCAGTATTTATAGGGTGCTGACATCTTTATTTCTACAGAGGTATGTACATGTAGTACTGCCTGTCAGGTGGGGGATAGCATATATATGCATTTGCAGCCACTTACGTCAGGGTCAGATATGCACATCGCACTGGCAGGTTATGTTCTATGCCATGCTTTGTGACCACAGGACCTGTAACACACAACACAACCAGTCCAGAACACCACACCCACATCCAGGACACACACTTAGCTTCCCTGGGAACAGTGCCGGGATATGCAGGTGTTCACATACACCATTCCAGTTGTTAACATCAGGTACAGGCATATTGTGTGTGAGAACTACTCAGGTCTCTACCACTTTACCCTACAGCCACTACAATTTGTGGGTCCATGTGCTATGGCAGAACCACACACCACAGCCACATGGGGGAATACATATTGCACCTGTCCATCTGCAACGTGGGTACTCACTGTTCCACACCAGAGGTAGACCACCATTGTTGATATCTGACCATACCCACCTTTCCCTGGACATCCATATCCCATCTCCACCCCCAGGCAAGGTTGTCACTGCACGCAAACTGTATTTAGCACAAGCAGACTCTACACTTGTGAAGACTGGGGTGGACGACTTCAGAGGACCCATGCTTGGGGACTATACTGGCCACTCAGCATAATCCTTGACAATTGCATTCTATGAGCATGTGTATGGTTTGCATTGATCATGCTATCCCACATATACCCATGACTGCCCCACAACAAGACACCTGTCAGCTGTACACCAGCCATATATGCGCCGTACAACAGACAGAGTGAGCTAATACATTGCAGAGCTGTAGCCCACAGAGGGAGGACATCTGTGAACAGTTCCGGCACGGCACTTCATTCACACATAATCATTACAACACAGTGTTGACAGTGGAATTGTCCAGAGAATGCAGATAGGGCTCCTCTCAGTCTGTTATTGACGGACACCTACTGTCAGAGATCCTCAGCAACCCTCTCCCAGCACACACCCACAACATGGCTGTGGCTTAGCACATTCAATCCCTGGGACCTCCACGGTGCCCCTGCTTGACAGAGGCACAGCTCACTAGCCTCACATGTTGCCTTCTGTGACCTACTTTACAGTGGCACAGTAGCCTACTGTCCTGGGGATGCAGATGCCAAGCACACTCTGTCTGAGCTGTCATTCCCTAGGGCAACAAGCCTAGTATTGACCTCTACACCCATATGTTCAATTGTCAGATGCACAATATTTGTTGTGCTGTTCTACTGTTTGCAGGTCTTTATTGCCATAGCATTCCCTGTTCCTATGACCAACTTGTGTATCTGTGGAAGATGTTTGTATATGACGGCGATCCACTATATCACTTATGTCTCTGTAGTCATTTACTGTGTGCACTGGGCAGATTGCTGTGTTGTGGTTGGTTCCTGGACTGACACATACAAATACCAGATATGTGTGGCCAACTGCTAAATGGAGATATGGCCTAAATGTGTGAGCATGCCCAGTTCAGCCTTTCCATGGCATGTTGTCTGACATATGCCTCATTTATCAAAGTGTGCGAGCATGCCCAGTGTGAGCTTTCCATATGTTGCACTCTGAAGTCCACCACATATTTGGGTGTGTGTGAACTTCAACAATATCTCACGTTTATGGTTGTGTGTTGGGTGTCATGTTGTGTACTAACTGGCCAACTGCTTCGTGTCTGCCACAACAGGGATTATAGTGTGCCTGCAGGGATTGCATGGGATACTTTGCAGACAGTTCTCAACATACTTTCATAATGATCTAACACTGTAGTACCGTATAGTGTACTGGTTCAGTACTTTCACTGTGGTGGACAGTATCCTGGGCTTTAGTCCTATGACTGCTTGACATCTTCATAGTGAGCACAACAGACTGTGTAGGGGCCAGTTGTGCACATATGACCATGTTGCATTATGTTCAGATATGGACTACCTACACCAGGCTCGTCCAACATTGCTAGTGTATTCCACAACATGGGTGGACATTGGCAAACACTAGCAATGTTCCCTAGACCATTTCTGATGCTAGTCACAGGGTGTGTTTGTCATTCGACACACATTGTAACTGGAGTTTGCCATGACATATGTCATGGTTAGTATACTGTGCCTCCATCTACCTCTGACATAACAGTGATACCCAGGGTTAGCCTACCATCTCCCATCCACTCATCAGGATTCCTCTTGAGGGGTGTCAATATGTGACTCTCTGGCTGACCTGTACCAGGAGTTTACTGAAGAGTGGGGTGCCTTCTGTGTTATGGATCATTCTGTACAGCTTGTCCTATGTATGTCAGTGCTGGGGTTCAGGTCTCTCATGTGCATAGCTCACTGCCATTCAGATTGTACAAGGTGCAGCATGTTCATTGATTCCAGGTTGGACATGGCTTCATACATCAGGCACAGCTTGCCTGTAGCTGGGCAGTATGGCGGTGTGTGGGGCTGCAGTTTGTTTACTCAGGCAACACATGGCATCTGTTCATGCTCTTTGCTACTCCTGGTGGGGTACTGTTGTGGACTTTACAGTTGATGGAGGTGTCTGCTGCGGTGTATCCCACAGGGGCTATTGTAGTCAATTGTGACGCTGATGGAGGATGACTGCAGAGCCACAGTGAGTTCCCCTTATCTACATCTGCCAACCTTCATGTTTGGGTGGGTATATAGTATATGTTTCTGTGAACACTACAGCCACATGTTTGTCCAGTGCAGGATATCTATCACCTTTTGTACCCAGGTCTCACATTACATGTTAGGTATGTCATGGGTTAACACCTGTGTGGTAATTTGTGGGCACTTACTGTATATCCACGGTGGTTGTCTATACAAAGTTCTGCAATTAGCTTGCTGACATGGCTATGGCTCCAGTTGTCTGTTTGTAGGTGGCCCTTTTGTGGGTTGCTTGTGTCAGCTGGGGGTCGGATATGGTGGGCTGTTTGTACTCCTCTGTATACATGTTCAGTCACAGTCCTTCCATGTTGGCCTATACCTATGGGACATATATACAGAACGGGGGGGGGCAAGACCAGGCCTTGTGGGATGCCACTCATATCTGCTTTGTAGTCTGACATGGATGCGGCATGTCTGACCATGTCAGTTCTGTCCTTGGTCTGGTTTGCAACCCTCTACTGACATAGGGGTATATATTTAAGCTGGTGAACATATCCATACTGAACTCGTACGGTATTGTCTAGAAGCATGTGCACGGTCCAGCTATGCTGTGTGGACAACATTGCCCTCATCAATGACCTTAATGACTGCTTCAAATGGGTCAAACATGTTTAGGGGCAGGATCTGCAGTTACGACAGCCACACTGTGTAGGGTCCAGTATCAGTAGGTCCACAATAGCCTTCTGTCTGCGGTACATACTGATCCTTTCCATAGCTGTGCAGAACAAGCTTGTCAGGATCCTGGGGTGGTAGTTTGCAGTATCCATTCAGGCAACACCTTTGTTGTGATGGACCACTGTTGTTGTACACTGCTCTTTGGGTACATATCCTGTGGTAAGGCTGACATTGGGCAGTAGTGTGATTTGGCATTCCATTATTCTTGGAGTCCATGTTGGCCTCAGCCCAGGACACCATCACATACCTTTGCTGCTGTGTGTTCTGCTTTGCAGATGATGGCTGTTACCTCAGCATCTGCAATGTCAGGGGACCATCAGTCTGCTGGGATAGGTATTTTGCACTCTGGGGGGCGGGGTGTTTGCACTGCACCTGACAGGTTGTATGTTAGCAATATGTGTGTGTGTTTGGTATGTTGTTTGTAATATCTGTGTGATTTCGAGCATATCTGTGGATGCCCAACATGGTTCCTACCATCAGTTGGGTAAGCCTTGTGATTATCCTTAGTGTCCTGTACGTTTTGTATCTTCATAGGTCCATGGGTTCATACTAGGCTATACACCCTAGGCCATTAGTAAGCCTAGCCAGAGTGTGTGTGTCTTTCGCCACCCCTTGCTATGTTCTATTATGGCCATTTATGAATTTCTTCACTGTGCCTCTGTCTGGTCGTGACACAGTGAGGACCCCCAGTATACATGTACGATCATCCATCCACTTGGCAATATTCCTTTTGAGGGGTGTCAGTGAGGAGCTCTGCCTAACATGGATTGGGATCCTGTTTCTGGGTGTGGGGAGCCTCTGGGTTATGTATCTGTCCCTCCAGCACATCTTATTTCATTATGTGTTGAGGCTGACATCTGTCACTCTCACAGCTCCAATGGCTTTGATTTCCTGTGGTGGAGCATGTCCATTACTCCTGTGTTGGACATGGCCTTGTACAACAGACATACAATGCCTCTGTGTAGGCAGTCTGTGACTGCATTCAGCTGGGGTGTCTACAGCCAGGCAGCATATGACATATATTTCACACCCTTTTTCCTGTTGGTTGGGTAACTATGAGGTCTTCCAAACCGCTGCAGGTGTCATGTACGGTACATCCCATATGAGTCATTGTACTAGATTATGGGTCTGATAAGGGAACAGTACAGCGGCACAGTGACCTCTGTTGATGTAGATGTGAATCCTTTCATGATACGGTGTCCAATATCGACAATCTTCCTAGCCACATTGGCATTGTGAGTGTCACATGACAGATTACTGTCGACCTGTGTCCCTAGGTCCCTGATTACTCCTTGCATACATAATGGTTTGCCACCTATGTGGTAATTTGTGTGTACCTTGTCTGGTATTTGGTGGGACATTCATACTGTCCAGTGTCTTCAGGATGTCTGGGTGGAGTTCTTGTGTGTGAGAGTGTGGTCTGTCGCATGCTACAGACTGTACAGCAGTTTGGACTACACTTAGGTGCACATGGGTGGTCTCCGCTGCTTTGTGCATTGTCAGTTACCTGGCCATATGGGTGTCTGTGCTGCATATGGATACTCCCCCCCTTTGATGTTTTGGTGCAGGTGTTGGGGCCATAACACATGATATGTGGTATAACCTAGTAGTGCTGGTGTGCTATCACTAGGCTTGCAGCAGGCTTCTGTCACTGCACAGGCATCGATGTTCTCCATAATGGGAAGTGCCTCAGGGGCATGCATATTGCAGTTTACACATCTGGCATTGGTCAGCATTACCCTTATGTTTCCTACCACTTATGCTTTCTAGGGTGGTGGGTAGTCTTTTTGGCCTTGCCTACATACGGCTCTATGGAGGCGGCAAAGGCCTTATCCAGTATCCAGATGCACAGGGGTAACAGGTGCAAGCCATCCCTGGAACAGCAGCATGGCTTGTCATGCTTGACATCTCAAGCAGACAGACATTAGACCCTCTTGGACTGACAGCTGTAACTGTGCCAGCTGTTAAACGTGAGCATTCTGTGTTTGTACTGTGGCATCATTCTTGGTGAGGGTTGGATGCTGCACACAGCTAGTGTCATACCGGCCTGGGGTACATACTCAGAGGGACCATCCATGTCTCTTTTCATGTTGACCAGGGTGGTACATCTCAGGTAATTCACACCAGCATGGACATTGAGTGCATCATATTTCTGCTTGCTTTGGGGTGACCTACGTACTTGTGTTATGTGGCATTTTGTGGCAGCCTACAGGCAGCTTACTCTACCCTTTCCCTTGTTCAGTCTGGTGAGTGGGACAGCAGTGTGTCTGCCTATACAGACACCTATTACAACTGTATCAGGCATGTTGTTTCTCCTTCTGGCCTGTGACTGTTTGGCACACGAGCTTTGCGTACTATTCGTTGCATGTGCTATGTTTGAAGGTTGTGGTTGCTTGTGATCTGCTTTGGAGGCTTCTGTTGGTGTGGTGTGTTTGTAATTAAGGCCTCCGGGAATATTTGTCTGTGTTTATGTGTTTGGTTTACAGTTGTGGTAGGTCTATGTGGGACTGGGTTTGTAGTGTATGTGGTTACCTTCTCCTCCTGACTAGTATTGACAGTACTGAGTTGTTGGAGCTCAACCTCTGGTTTGGATACATGGTTGCATCTATCACATATATTTGTATTTATTGGGGGGTGTTGTGGTTGTCTGTGTACTTGGGACTGGTGTCACATTGCCTCTGAATTCACAGATTCTACTTGTTGTGGCTGGACTTAGTGGATTGTATGTGTGGACATATGTTATTGCCATACTACTGGTCAGTGATTACTTCCCTTTTTATGTTTGCTCTATCATGTGGTAGCTTCCTCATTCTCTTGCATGGTTTGGTAATGGCTGGAGTCCAGCATGCCAGATGCCTGCGTGTATGGCATTGTGTGTTGTTGTTATTTGTGATTGCACACTCCAGGCATTCCTGCCTGTGTTCATGGAATGCCTGTATAACATGTTCTGTGGTGTGTCCCATATTCTGCACTTGCACAGGGCCTTTCATGGATTCAACATCAGTTTGGAGGGCTGCAACCTATGCTTTACACATGTTTTTCACTGTGGTATTCTGGCCAGGGACTGGGGTCAGGATGTGTATATCCAGTGTGATTACTCTATGGTCTGGTCTTACCAGTGAGGGGTACACTTCTCATCTTGCCATCCAGTACACATGTTGCTGATTATCACATCCAGTATGCTTACCCCTCTTGTGGGAGTAGTACATTGTTCCTGGGCATTTTGGTTTATGGAATCTGGGTAATTTTCTCCTACTATGTTGGTGCTAGTACAATGCTACCGGTGTATGTCTGGGTATTTTCAGTCAAGCAATATAATGTGGTTTGGGGGGCTTGATATATTCATGTATTCCGACATAGGTCAGGTGCTGTTCCTGGTATTAGGACAGTAGTCTGCAACAGGCTATATACTGCGAGGCAGTTTTAGCCATTGGTATTTGACCATGGCTATTCCATGCTGCTTCTTGTTGTGGTACCAACATGGGGGTGTGGTTATCCTTGCCATTTCTTGCTAGTCACCCTCCTTTTGTAGCTTGTTCCATGTTTTTCGGCTGTACAGCACAGTATGAGGTGTGACCTGGTAGTGTTAGGGTGCTGATGTGAGCCTTGCCCAGTTCTCTATTACAGGACTGGTATCTACATTCTCCATACTGTGTGCGTTTACACTGCACACATCTTGCTGTTTATACATCTGTCATTGGGTAGCATTACATCTAGGTTCCTATCCCTTGTAGAACCTATGAAGGTGGGTTTGTGTTTTGAGACTTACCTATTCAGGCCATGCTGTGGGTACTGACAGCCTTTGCCGGTATCCATGGGGCATGGCATGATAGGTGCACGCCACCCCTAGCAGGTGGTGCACCATGTCAAGCTCCGCATATCTTCCCAGCCTGAAACACATTGACTCCCCTTTGACTGACTGCATTACTTCAGCCAGTTATTGCACTTGATCATCCCATCGTCATTTTGTGGCTTCATGCTTGGTGAGGGTGGATGTTAGTCAGGATGCTCAGGTGTGCATATAGTACATGGTGTTACATTACTTAACGCATAGCATTCATGCCTCAGGTGGTGCTGCAGGGCTGCCTCTGTCGGATGCGCATATTACACTTCCCTGTACATGTTTGTGAGCAGGTCATGTCATTTTAGGCATCCATGTTATTATTTGAGTGAGTCAGAGGGGGTCTCATTCCCAGGGTTCCTACTGAGCCAGTGTATGTGCTATGCGTTGCCTCTTTGCCAAGGCCAGGGCATACTGGGAATGCCTCCGTCTGCCTACTGGGGCAGGCTCAGGTTGTTCCTCCTCCGAGTCACGCTCTGCCAGTGATGGCCTTGGCAATGGTGGGGGGCTGTTTGGCCCAGCCCTATGCTGGTCCTGCTGCAGCTGTTTTCACAAGATCATATTATGTAGCATAGCACATACCATGACAATTTGGGTACATGTAGTTGGTGTGTACTGCAAGGCTCCACCAGATGTGTCCAGACACCGGAACCGTGACTTGAGCAGCCCAAACACACGCTCTATTACATTACGTGTTTGTGTGTGTGCCTCATTATGGCATTCCTGTTCAGGTGTGTGTTCGTTTCTGATGGGTGTCATCAGCCACGGCTCCAGTGCATAACCTGCATCCCCCACTAGGTGTCCGTGTGGGATGTCCCCATTGGCAAATGTCTGGTACAGCTGCATCAAATGCCAGATGTGGGAATCATGGTAACTCCCAGGGCAGCCAGCACACACATTCATTATTATGCCCTGGGCATCACACACGACCTGGCAGTTGATGGAGGGAAGCCCTTGCGGTTAATGTAGGCCCTACCCCGCTCACCGGCTGGTGCTTTGATGAGTATGTGCGTGCAGTCTATTGCACCCAGTACCTCAGGGTATTCCGCTATTTGATGGAAGAGACGCATATTGCTGGCCAATACCTCACGGGCATTGGGGAAATATACATGATCACCGACATGTGCTGACATGGCATCCAGGAACTGGTGCAGTACCCTGGAGGCTGATGCCTGTGATATCCCCATCATATCGCCAGTTGGTCTCTGGAAGGTACCTGTTGCTAGTATTCTTAGGCCAACACATACCTTGGTTTCCACTGGGATGGGTTCCCCTCTGTTGGTTCTGTGTGTGAGGCGTGGCCTGCACAGCTCAACAATTTGCTGCAGGAGCTCTCTGTCCACTCTATAGCTCTACTATCTCCAGCTCATGTAACCCATGGTAGGTGACCCTGGGCCTGTACACTCTTCTCTGTCTCCTCACTGTGGGTTGTCTGGCACCATCTGCATTGTCACCACCCTCAGCAAGTCGCCTATGTCTCATTATGACAGCTATGGCAGCCCCTAACATTTCTGCTCTGAGTTCAGCTTTTCAGTTTTCACTTCTATTAGCTTACTCCTGTCTTGCAGTGTCTCTTAAGGGAAACATCCTGCACTACTGTTTGCAGAGTTTTAAGTGCTGGGCTGGGCTACTATTCTGCCTGTGTAATTGCCTGCTTCTAATTGTTTTCACCTGCTAGCTTCAGCAGTTATCCTTGCTAGCTTCCTATTAATTCTGTTGCTTCCTTTTTCCTCTCTGTTTCCTCTGGGGGGAGCAACGTGCATACCATCAGAAACACGCTCACAGTGGCTTACACGCGTGCACATGTGCTTACATGGTTCAGAATCTACTTATTCGGGTTAAAACGCACGTACACCCGCGCAAACACTGTTACACGTCTGCCAACAGCCTCCAACATACTCAGCCTGCCCTACACGCGCGCACACCCATGCAAACAGTGTTAAACATCTCCCAACACACTCCCACATGCTCAGACTGCCTTACACGCGCGCACACTGTCCTACTCGCGCTTCATGGCGTGCGCATGCACGCCCAGCAAGAAACTTTGGTGTAAGTAACAGTGTACACCTTCCATTTCTTGACTTTCCATGACTTATCTAGTGGCACACCTCTTTCCATGATCTGTGCCTGTCATCTGTCATGTTACACTGGCCTCCAATGAACTGCATTTCTTTCTACCATTCCCCCCTGTGATGTCACCTATCTCCTACTCTATTCCTCCCCCTTATGTATCTCTTACACTACTCAGACTGTGCTCATTTGCTATGTGACTGTGAGATTCAGTATCCGAACCCTCATTTACATGAGATTGCCTACTAATGCTTAGTTACATGTCTTAGACTCAACTTCCCCCCTTAGCAACCACTACACAGTGGCCATGTTGTTTTTGGTCTGCTGGTCCCTGCATTGTCATTCCATGTATTGCATGAAACCCACATTTGAGGGTTTATAACCTTCTTTTTTATGTTTTTATACAGCACAGCCCATAATTTTATTATTTTGGCATCGGGTTGTATTGCCAATAGCCACATATTTGGCCATTGGCATGCTGCCTGAGTCATATGCAACCTTTTTTGGAGCTGACATGGCTCCATTGTGGAATTTGCAGAAATGTACTCAGTTGTCAACTGAGTACATTTCTGCAGCTAAAACGTCTCCTACACGGACTGGTTTCTGCTTCGTGGATTGCTAATATACCTCATTTACATACCTTTCGGATGCAAGTGAGGTATTTAGCATGTCCACGCCCAGTCCGTGTAAGAGACGTTTTAGCTGGTCTCTTACACGGAGCTTAGGGCTGTTCCTGGATCGCGAGGCTTGCATGGAATGTGGCACGTCTCTTACACTCCGTGCAAGCCTTCGTGAATCCTGTCCATTGTCTATCAGGTATTTTGAAATGAACATATATCTGAGAAAGAAGACTATGAGATTTCAATTAACAGAATAATAAGAGAAAAAAAGAATATTATTTTCACTGGTAAGCTTAAGTGAAGGCAGAATGGGATACCAGGTATTATCAATTACTTAAAAACCCTAGACTTTCCAAAATGTTTTGGGTGAATATGCTAGAGAGCCTAATTATGGAATCCAGTGACTTTTTTATTAGATTACTGCATCTCACAAATGATTGCCAACACACTGTAAGCATATATGTAAACATGAGAGCATGAAAATGTTCCATGCCATAGGATCATTGATAAGTTCTAGACAAGATGGCCTTGTGAGCAATATTAAGCCTGGCCAGTTCCCTTTGTGGTGAATGAATTAACCTTTCCTGTTTGATGTTAGATTGGCTTTACCCATTACCTGGTCAATTATCATGTATTACCCCTAAAGGGAATGACTAGGATCATAACATAGATAATTTGAGGAGATCCATGCATGTGATAAAGGATGTAGGAACTGCTTATGTTCATTAGAAGTACAGGAGACAGTCTGGGGGTAAATTTTCTATTACCCATCCATAGATCTAAACCGCATTTAAATATGGACAGAGTTGAGCTTGTTTTACGTGGAGTAGTGGTACCCTCTGCTATATACACCTCTCCCTTCAAACCATTCTGTTGATGATTCAGAAGATTTTTACAGCTGTAGGCTGAAGATTTCTGATGTTGTTTGACTTGCAGATATGTACTTGGTCCATCACTATTGAGTGGGAGGATGCCTTATATGCCATATGGGTAATTTCCAAGCAGTCTGTAAAGCACGAAGTATAGTGACAGGGCTTTGTGTTGGTCCATGCAGGACATATTGTTTCGGACTTGTATCCTTTTGGCAAAGTATCTGTGTGGGTATTCCAGTAGCTGCATGTGTCTGGACAGATACATGCTAAAGGGGGCATTATACTCAATGATTGTCCTAATGAGGGTTGAGTAAAGTGGGCAGTGACATTCCTAGATCTTTACAATCCCTTTGTTTATCAGCTATGAAATGCAGAAAGACTTTCTTGTGACAGTGGGTACATATTGGTTGTAGGTTATGTAACTGTCCACATAAGTTCCCAAATCTGGAACAACTGGATCAACACCTAGACCATATTGTCAATGTGGTAGTTCTCCAGGGTATATAACTCCCAAAAGGAGATAATAATTTCTTTTTTGGCATTTAATTTCAGTTTATGAATTGGGGTCCAGTTATTTATTGGGACAAATCTTCCTGCAGGATGGCTAGGCCATTTGGGGATTCATTGATTGTTCCTAACTTGCAGTCATCTGCAAACTTTGTCATTCAGACATCTTTTCTATTGGCTTTTACTTCAGAGAATTAGAATCCAAATAGGAGAGGTCCAAGCACTGAACTCTGGGGGACTACACTGTTGACTGGTCTATTTGTGGAGGTATCTTCCACTATTTTGATCTCCTGCATCCTATCCGTGAGACAGTTGGCAATCCGGTGGTTGATATAGGGTTTATTCATAATTTATTTAGCTTTTGTACTATGCCTGAGTATGGAATTTTGCCAAAAGTTTTGACCAGGTTGAGGTTATGTGTTGTATATCAATTTACCTTTATCCATTGCTTTGGTAACCTTTTCAAAACAAGTTCACCAGGTTGAGTAAGCATGACCTGACCTTGCTGTATCCAAGCTGAGATGAATCCAGTGTTTGTAGGTTCTCAGTGTTCTTATTGATTATTTCCATAATAAAGTCTTTCCATGGCTTTGCATATGATGCTTGTCAGACTTCTGGGTCTGTAATTGCCTGGGTCTATGGAAGGTCCTGCCGTATGCAGGAGAATAACTGTAGCTGTTGTCTATTTGCTTGTTACAAGATCTGTTCAAAGGTTGAAGCTTTACAGTGTTGT
This sequence comes from Protopterus annectens, assembly GCF_019279795.1. NCBI lineage: Eukaryota > Metazoa > Chordata > Ceratodontiformes > Protopteridae > Protopterus > Protopterus annectens. Next base: position 1,884,731,167 of record NC_056737.1, on the reverse strand, counting down.
TAGGAGGGTGGCTAAATCAAGCCTCATGTTATTTAAGATGCATCCAGGGATATTGTTAGGATGCATCTGTGCAGTAATATTAGTTGTTGGTAGCACTTTTGAGACTTGGTTTTATGTAATAGCTGTAGGTGAGATGTGAGACAGTTTTAACTATATTTTTTGAGACAGGCAGTGGGGAGAGAAGGGTAAAGTTTCAGCTGAAGTCATCATCCCGAAGATTCACTATAACTCCATCCTCAGTATAGGTAACATGACTCACAATCAGCTCAACACTTTGCTACATTGTGCTTTTGAGATTGGGAACATACCCAGAAAAGGCCTTATTATTGTCTTTGGCTTGGGTAGCTATTTTAGTCTCAAATTTGGCTTGGTGGATTTTATTAAGCTCCTAACTTACTGGCTTATTTCAATGACAATGGCTGTATTATTCTAGAACTTACTCTTCTTTCATTTGGTCAAAATCCTCTTCCTTTTATTGTAAAGCTTGCTGATGTTATGGTTCTACCATGTGGATTTGTTTTCTGGAGTTTTCTCTGTGCTTATTCTGAAAGGGTACAACTGCATCTGTGTAGCTTTTTATATGTTGGTATATTGTAGTGGTGTACATTTCCATGTATTCAGTGGAGTCATTTGAGTTTGGTGCAGATGAGAAGCTTGCCAATGTATTACTTATGAGTACGTGCTTTGTCTTAAAGAAATTTCTAAAGGTATTTTGGGTGGAAGGGGTCTTTGCCTTCAGTTTTATTTTGAAGGAGATGGCTTTATGTTCATATCTAACAAGTGACAGATATTCAAGGGATCATGCAAGATGCCTCCATATTAGTAAGAACAAGATCCTATATGTTGTTCACCCTAATGTGTACACCTATTAATTGTTCCAGAGTGATTGTATTAACAAAGTACAGGAATCTCTGTGCTTGTGCATTTAGTGGTGGTGTAGGTTTCCCAGTCTATAGCTGGATAGTTTAGATCAGCTAAGAAAATGGTATTGGGTTTAATACTGTGTGAATCAAGTTCCAGTAGATAGGTGTTGTGACTTTCTTGTAAAGTCCAGGGAGTTGTATAGGAAGCTAATATATAGTGCGGGAACTTCCTGATGGTTATTTGGGCATGAAGAAGTTCTAGTGCATCATGCTGCTTTACCAGCCTTGATATGAGTCTTCAGTCTATTGTCAACAAAATTAACCCTCCCGGTCACATAACATCACTAACCTTTACTGTATTGCTTGGTGTAGTCAATAACAATGTGCCTTTTTTCTCTCTAAAAATGTTATTCCTTGTTTCTACTTGAGATTGGGGGACAGAAAACATTTTCTTTCATGAACCAAAAGTTGATATGCTTCAACTTTGTGCATTATAGTTAATGTTCATGTCCCCATTTGGATTTGGAAAAAGGGGTGTGACTAGAAATTATGAGATGCAATTAGAAGTTATTCCTTCCTAAGTTTCTTTTTCATTTAAATGGTGGTTTCACAATGGAATCTTGTAAATGAATATGGATGACTTTAGGGACACAGAACGGAATTCAACTTGAGTTGAATGCTTCCACAGTCAACGTGTATTGATGGCAGGTTTATAGGCAAGTACTAGGCCTGCTACACTTGGGAATCATTTTAAGCTTAGCCTATTTTCCTTGATAAGGATCAAACTCTATACCTTTTGTTTGTGATGTAAGAACCTTAACCATTACACCAACCCCCAACTCAGTTACCCTTTAAACCAGGAACTGTACAAAACACAATGCCGACATTACACACATATTTACAATGTATTTTATTGATTTAACATATGTAAATATAATCTAATAATAAATTAACTTTATTAGAATTTCATCTTGCAAATCGCAATAATTATATTTCTTGCAGGAATTCATATTATTATACATATAGCTTATGATATATGCAAATGTGTGTAAACTAACAGAATTAGAAGCTCTTTGTATTGGTGTTACATTACAAAAATATTGTACAACAATGACATATTGTACCTTTGCTTTCCACTGTTAAGAATGTGCATAAAACAATATGTGGCAATGTGAGCTGGTAATACTGATTTGCAATTATCAGCAGCACTTTTACTCAGGAGACAGCAAGTTATTTGACTAGATATGTGATGCAAAGATAACGGCAAATTTATGTTGTGTGTTTTATTTTATGTTGTGTATTATTAATGCAAGGAGTGTAAACAGAGCTGGATCATGGTCAAGTGGGACCCTAGACAAGGTAATGGATCAGGACCCCCCACAGTAAGCCCCCTCCCTAGCCCAACCCCCACAGCCATTCTAGTGTCCCAATACTTGGCTATTTCTCCCCAGTTACCATAAACATTGTTCAAACCTCAGTTTGCATACTATTTTCTTTATTAGTTCTAGAATAATTAGAGATATTTAAAACTTTTATTTCAAATTTTATAGCGCAAACACTGATAGCCATTTACTAAACAAAACAATACAGTCTCACAGTGAGAGAAGACTTAACATGAACAGTAAACATCTCTCTGTCTTTGAAACTCACATTCATTGAAACAGCATTGAAACCCACTTTCAAAATGCATCTGACCAGTGGCAGATTAAGTTTAACTTTGGGCTGTTTTCAATCCATAGGCTTCTACCATACATGCACATGTTCTTTGATGCACCATCCTGATTGTATAAAATTATATTTCTTGTATAATACAGCAACACTTGATAGAGTGCATTTTAAATCTGTAGATTTGAACATTTTTCAAGTAAGCAGTGAAACAAAACATATGAACCGATAACGGCAAAGCTACCTATGACAGAACATTTCAACCACAAAAGGCCACCCAAACTTCTGTCATTACAAGCTACCAATACTGGTCAATATAAACAATCTCTGCAGAAGTAAAAGTTATCTGAATAACTCCACATTAAAAGCATTCTATAACTAATGAAGAGGTTGCTGCTGGCAAGCAACTTTACATTTTAGTGTTTCATGTACAAATTCAGTGTCTGCTGCCCTTAAAGAATAGACTGCCCGTGTTACATTAAGAAATGGTAAGCTGGTAATATTGCAATAGGAAATGGCTGTCAAACCAGCAACAGGTTCATAGTTAGTAGACATTTCATCCAAAGGAGGACACACAGTGCAGTGCTGTTCCTTTGAAGAAGGCATTGCGATATCAGCACTCCATTTACATGGTGTGTGAGTAGAATCCACAGCCTTCTACACCAAAGAAAAGCATGCTATTTTCTGTGCTACTAATACTGCTTTTTAAATTTGAAGCACAAACACTGATGATGGCCATTTATTACAGAAAATAGTTACACATTAAAAACAGACAATGTAAGAAATAGTAAAGTTTTCTTGCATTGAAACTCAATATTCCTTGAAAATGCAGAGAAAGTCAACCTTCTTTGAAAAAACACAGAAGTTCAACAGTCTTTGAAAAAGCACAGAAACTCAGCATTGTTTTTAAATGACCATAAACTCAACATTCTTTGAAAATGCACTAAGACTTAATATTCTTTGCTAATGACAGTGTGGCAGTTGGTATACAGGATTCAGGTTCTAGTGTCCTGTACTGAATGCATAGGATTTGAGCCTGAATGAGTTAACAAACTGTCATTCCTAACTGGGGCATTACATGCACAAACTGCATACATATTTATATTCTCCACTAACCTTTTTTAGGATCCATTCATTCTCCATGCTCATAGTGAGCAACATCCATTAATATTTCTTATTACGTGCTCTGTTTCAGTTTGAATGTGTATGTGCTGTACTCAGGATGTACTCTGCATGCTTTCTTAAAAAAAAATAAGTTTTCGTGGCATCCCCCATTAAGGAGGCCCCCTTCATGGATAGTGGGCCCTAGGCAACTGCCTAGGTCACCTACTGCTAGACATGGCTCTGCGTGTTAATGTGATTTAGTAAAAAAGAAATAATATTAGAATTTTAATTAGGCAAATTCCTTACAGGAATTCAGATCAATTTATGTGTTGTTTATGAGTTGTATACATTTGTGAAAAAGAACATCATTAAAAATCCTGTGTACTAGTACTAAGTAATTAGAAAAAAATCATGCACAGACATGGTTTAATGTATTATTGTCCTCCATTGCTAAAATGTGCATAGCCAATATACCCTATTATGAATTGATAATATTGGTTTGCCATTGTCAGCAACCCTTTTACTCAAGAGATAGCAAATTAATTTAGTATATATAAGATGCAAAGAAATCATCAAAATATGATTTCTTACATTTATGTACTCCAGATACAGTCAATCATATAATTTATTGCTATTAAAGACATCAACAAGGTAGATACCTTGAAAGCAAAATAAATCCTATGGAAATAAAGTACATGTGATTCAAAACACAAAATGACCTTGCCAGTAATATGCATGGTATCTTGCACACTTTTTTGACTTTCATTTGTATTACATTTGTATGAACAGTCACATTTTTATCTAATTCCATCCAAGCCACTTATTAATAAACTGCAATATGATTATTAATATGCTGAGCAACAAAGTTGATGATCTTGCTTTTGTTTCACAGTTACATTTTCCTTTCATAGATTCATGTGTATAATTATGGGGGCTATTGAAATTAGAGCACTGATTTTGTAATTAAACTTGCTGGCCAGCTATGTTAAATGATATTTAATGTAATAGCAGTTCTGTAATTGGGAAGGTAGCAACAATTTAATATATGTAAATGTCTAAAACTGAAAAAGTATAGTGACCAATGATATTTAAAATCAAATATATTACATAATTAAACAAGTACCTGATTTCTTTGATTTAGTGATGACAGTCATTAAACCAAATTCTCAGAGAAAATTAAACTTGCTTTTAGCACAATCATATTTGCATATTTTAGAAATGGTTTTAGGGTAGGGAATTTCTTCATGTAATGTGTATGTGAAGTGCTTCGACATTAAAGATCTCATCTGTCCAATATTCAAGAATATACTTTGTTTAGATGCTATTTTTGATATAATAGCTCTATTTAGAAACTCTGCAATTATGTGTGCATGTTCTGGGAAGCTATAACCAGGAAAGGATATTATGCTTGGAAGGGTCTGGTTTAATGTATGCTTTTAATCCATCAATTTCATGACAAGTAAAAAAAAAAATGTAATGTCCCAAATGAAAGGGCAGGTTTTATAGAAAATACAGAATAATTTTACAATGAATTGAGGGTAAGCATAGACTGGTGGTAAACATGTAATGCTAAGCAATCTAAAAAAAAATCAAAGTGGCTGTAACCCCTGACACTTTGAATAAAATGCTCTTGGATTTAAGATACACACATTATTGTTGAGTGCACACTGAATAATATGTTGAAGTGGCAAGCAGCAGTGGTCAGATCCATCTTTCTCATTCATTCAGACGTGAATTAGCATGTGGCTCAGCATGTCTTTGTTGCAACACTTTCTTTCTGGCATTTTCTTTATCATTTCTTAGTCATCTGTCAATTGCCTGCAAACCAATACTACTTTTAAGAATGCCGAATGATAGGTTAAGGCTACAGTAGAATAAATGCCTAAAGATTACGTATTACCGTTGAATATCCAACATATGAGAAAAATTCAGTGACACTGAAAAAATCTAGGTTTACTAAAACTGTACCAGATGTATGGGTCGCATATTGCTATGGAAAAAAGCATACATTTACGTCCAAATGACTGGATTATTGCAATTGTAAGCAGTTATAAGCAGTTTATATCTTTACTGTATGTTACCAAGATGAATGACTTAGTCAATAACATATATGTTTTAATTAAAAGCTGGGCTTTAGACATTTGAATGTTATATAATTGCAGTGATCAGTACAATAGAGTAGCACAACAGTCGACATTAATTCACCATTGCATTTGGTTGTCCAGGTCAATCCATGGCATTTGGTTGTCCAGGTCAGTTCTTAGCTGGGGTGCCTCCTGGCACCCTGCTGTGTACTCCAGTTCTATCTCACAGTCCAAAGTCATGTAGGAGGTGAACTGGCAATCATTCACATTGTCCACAGGTGTGTGTGTGTGTGTGTGTGTGTGTGTGTGTGTGTGTGTGTGTGTGTGTGTGTGTGTGTGTGTGTGTGTGTGTGTGTGTGTGTGTGTGTGTGTGTATGTGTGAGTGTGTGTCTGCGCGCATGATTGCTAACGTGTTGTGTGACGGTTGGTTTGGCACCCCTTTAAGTACTCATCCTTTTCCTTGTACCTAATCAGTTTACTGCAATTGCTCTGAGTTTAATTATGTAGAGATCTGGAGAATAAAGGAATGAATAAATGCAAAGATGTAGAGAAAGAGCATACAAAAAAAGAAAAAAAGCATAACAAAGCCTAAACATTGTTGAAGTTTCCTGTCTTCCTAAATAACAGTTAGATGGTATCAGAAGTATATTACCTTATCAGATAATACTTAAATGCAAATTGTAATTTAAATCCAAGCTACCATCATATGGATAATCACGATCCAAGAAAAAGTAAGAATATCACTAAAGAAAATTAAGTCAAGTAAAGCAGTAGGCTCAAATAAAACCATGCCAGCTATGATCAAGATGGTGGGTGAGTTATTTATGTATTTGTTTATTCATTTTTTAGTTTACGTTTGTTGACCGGATTTGTCTGACTGAGCTGAGTACCCCTTTTTCAGCTGAGGGCCCAGAGAGAAAAGCTCCTGAAGGGACTCATAGATGTATGGACAGAAAGTTATATTTCTGATAACTGAATAATAAGCATTCTACAGTCAGTGTACAACAAGAAAGGAGATGTTTAAAACTATGGGCAGTACATAGCTTTCAAATTCTTGTCATACTGCATGAAAGTGCTAGTGATGGTGATTGATTAATGAGCACACTGAGTAAAAGAAAGTAAGGAGACAAAAAAGCAGTTCGGATTCAGATCAGGATGCTGTAAAACCACCCAGATGTTTATAGTGAAAAAGATCATGAGGAAGAAGTTGTACATGAGGAAAGCGTCTGAATAGGCATTCCTAGAATTGGAGAAAGCATGTGGCAGTGTCAGTCATCAGCACTGTTATCATCATCAGCGGTATTACAAGACAAAAAGAGCCAGCAGTTTAGTGTATTAGCAGAATATCAGTCCGGTGATTCAGCAAAGAATAAACAAATACTGAAAAATCTTGAAACCCTGAAACTGAATCCTGTGATCACTGAATTGCAAGATGCTTCACATAACATTCAAGGTAAGACAATACATACATGAAAAAATAAAACAGACTCACAAACTCAGCAAAGCACTGATGTCAAAGTTAATGCTAATAATAGAAACTATCAGCAAGAACCAAGGCTGAGGAAAGGGGCCATATATTGAATAAAATCAGATTATGTTGGCTAGACTTATAAAGGCTCTTGAGCTGTTAGCCTAGTAATATCCTATGGACTTATGTTTAACATTTTGTGAAAACAATCAAGGTTAACAAAGTTGAAATTTCACTTCTTCTTTCCTTAGTCACTTGTAAAGCCTTCACATGCAGACAGATAATTTGCCTTCTTAATACATTTTGATTACACCTCCTGGGCAATATCTCAGACTTCTGTCCATAGTTATTCAGGTATTCTGACCACCAGGTCTAATCCCTTAAAACTATTTTTCACTCCAGTACATAATCATTTATCATATTGTTGATCCTATATCTCACAGGTCTATATTCCGCTCTTGTTTTTATTAATTTATTTCTAAACTTTGCAAAATGAAACTAATGGTCTGTGTCACAATCACCTCCAGCTCTTGTTTTAGCTGATTACATAGCACTCTTCCATCTCTGACTGGAAAGCATATAATCAGTTTGATTTCAGTATTGATCATGTTCAGGTCACTATTATTCCCTGGGATTCAGCAAGCAGCTTTGCAGGAATAAGTTATTCCTGCATGGCCGGGACTGCTCCTGTACAGCACGGCAGCATGCCTTGCATATTCATGAAGGCATGCCGCCTGTGCTGTTAAACTTACATGGAGCCATGTACGAGTGCAGGGGGTGTGTCTGAGAGCAGTGCTCTCACAATACATTCGTCCCTGCACTCCAGAATTGTCTTTTGGCAATGAAAATGAGCGAGAACACTCATAACACCCCCAACACATCAAAAACATAACCCCCAACTGTACAGATTTTCATAGAATGTCCAAATCTTTGTCTCATATGTTTGTAAAATAGCTGAGGATTAAAGTCATTAAATAATGACAAACATTTGAGTTTAAAAGACATCACATCCCTCAGAAAACCCATGCTAATGCAAGATCTATCATGATATCAACTGTCTAAGTTTGTAAGAGCAATATTTAAAATCTGTCCCTATTTGACACCATATCATTTTAGGGTTTGTCCAGATTTTTTGCACCAAGAGGTTGAGAGGTATGCCCACCACGAAGCAGAAAGCTGAGAAAAGTACATCGTTTAGCATTAGCAGGGATATTCTGAAGGGTATAGATAAAATAACACAACATTTTTTTTTTTTTATAAATGTGATAAAGTTTAAGTGTAGCTGTGTGGGTGTGCCTGTTGCTTAGCTATGCTGAGCCCAGCTTAAATAGCACAAGAAGTTAAATAGCAAGAGACAGCCAACATAAATAGTAGTGTAGTGGTCAGAGCATTCCTGGTTTGATCCCCACTATAACCAATTCACATTTTAAATATGACAGCAGTGCATAAACAATTTTTTTGTATTACCTACTAAATAACATATATTTGTTAAACGGAGTACTGCATTAGGTCCAGATGTGAGGTGTCAGTTTAATAAAGTTGTGAAATCCCCATATAAAAACAAGTGCCCCATAAAGTATAGTCACACATGAATAGATGTAATGAAAGCACATTGGGGGATGTAATTTATAATATGTAATGAATGATGAATCAATGCCATACAGCAGAAAGTCTATAAAATGAAAAATAAGCAATGCTAAGCATTGCACCACTCTGCTTACCAGGTGTAAGCATTGTGTAAATATGACTCCTAAGCAATGAGTAGCCCAGCTAAGTGGATTTGCCCATTGATAAGAAGTGCTGAACCTGTCCCTTTAAGCAATGCCAACCTTAGCTAAGCTGGTTTGCCCGTAGCTTAGCTTAGCTCCGCATATTCAAAACCATCCAATCACTGCAAAGGGTGGGAAATCGGCCATATTTAAACCCTACAGGTTTGGCAGCATGTCTGGAGTTGGAGAGGGATTGTGCTTCTGGGCAAAATGCTGGGGCATCCAGGAGTCCAAGGTCATGATAGGACCCCTGGTAAAAAAAAAACATGATGAGAGACTGCTGCAGGGCCAGAACCAAGGCTCCCAATATAAAAAGGAAGCCTGGGACCATCTTGCCCATGCCTCACAAGTGCCACTGGTATCCCTTGGACTGGTGAGCAGCTAAGGCACCACTATGCTGACTTGAAACGGAGGAAGAGGGAGCTCTTGGACCAGTGGATCCAAGAATCAAGGCAGAGGGGTGATGTCCCAGCAGTGTGTAAGTACTCATACCAGTAACTGTTTAATAATGTCCAGCCTGTGTATATGATTGATAGGTATGGCTAAATAGTTCTCTATTTTCCTTACAGCTGCACCTGAGTGGGCTGTGAATCAGGAAGCCCATGCGAGTAGGCTGTGTCGTGAGGCTGGTGACTAACAATCCTGCTTGTAGTAGTCATACCAAATAAAAGTAAAAGTAGTAGAAAGTCATCTTCCAGTATAAAAACTGTTTTGTGTATGGGTTGTACTGAATAAACCAGACAATATGACAGTAATAGTCCCATACAGAATGTATTTAAATAAAACTGTAACTGCCTGGCAATAAATCTCTAAATCCTGGACTGGTTGTGTTTACTCTGGTATCATATGGCATTTTTAGTGTTGCATTCTCTGAATAGTAATGTATTAACCACTGTTACCCACACTGTGCTACATAATAAAAATGTCTAGGGATGTCTATATAAGACTGTTGTAATTACAAGGTCAGATTGTACAACAGAGAGAGACTTAGACAGAAAACACTGAAGAGATAGACAGCAATATCCAAATAGCACACTCTACTGTGACTTAAATTGTATTTTTAGCAGACACAGCCATGGTTCGAATCCTGGGAGTGGTAGTAAGCTGTATGCATAATCATACCTGTCAACTGTACAGATTTGTTCAGAATGTCCAGATAATTGGCTCATATTTTCTGCCTGTTACCCTGTCCCCCTGGCAAATCAGTGGAATGATCTCAGAATTTTAGGCAGCGAATAATGACATACATCTGATTTTCAGACCTCAAAACCTTCAGAAAATGTATATGAAAACAAACCTATCACTCTAGCAACTCACCAAAAGTTTATGAGAGCAATGTTAGAAATATGTTCCATTTCTACCGCCATGTTGTCAAGTTATGACCAGAGTGTGTGCATTTACAGATTGAGAGTTATGTGTATAATATTAACTCAGAATCTGGGAATATGTGTGGAAACAGGTAGTGTTAACAAATATCCCCCCCCCCAAGTCTGTCACATAAGAAAACTGTGCCTGCCAATAAAGATTGAATCCTGGACTGGTAGTGTTTACTCTGGTATTGTATGGCTGACATGTAGCATTCAGAACATCTGATATCAGAATAGTACTGTTGTGTCAACCACAGTTTCTCACACTGTGCTACATAAAAATATGTCTAGGAATGTCTGTATGAGACTGTTGTAATCACATGGTCAGATTGTACAACCACGAGAGACTTGGACAGAAAACACTGAAGAGATAGACAGCAACATTCAAACATCATACTCTGCTGACACTTAAATTGAGGTATTTTTATCAGACACAGCCATGGTTTGAATCCTGTGAGTGGTAGTAAGCTTTATGCATAATCATACCTCTCAGCTGTACACATCCTTTCAGAATGTCCAGATAATTGGCTAATATTTTCTGCCTGTCCACGTGGCAAATCAGTGGGATGATCTCAGATTTGTAGTCAGCAAATAATGACATGCATTTGATTTTCAGACCTCAAAACCTTCAGAAAATGTATATGAAAACAAACCTGTCACTCTATCAGCCCCCCAAGTTTATGAGAGCAATATTCAAACTATGTACCATTTCCACCCCATGTTGTCAAGCTTTGAGCAGAGTGTGTGCAATAAGAGATTGAGAGGTATGTGCATATTATTAACTCAGAATCTGGGAATATGTGTAGAAACTGTCAGGTAGTGTTAACAAACATTTCCTCCATAGGAATACCAGGTAAGAAATATAGAATTTAGCTATAAGACAGTTGAAGTATACACTTGTTTACAAACATACCACTGGCCAAATCAAGGCCATAGGGTAGTGTAATAATAGCTGTACCTGAATGATTAGAGCAATGGGCAGTCATGCAATTAGCATGAGCATGAAAGATAATCCTACTTTGGATGGATTTCAGGAGGTGATGTACAATCTAGAAAATAAGCTGTTAGCAAGGGGTTATGGAATTGATGAAATTAACCAACAATGTGATCACCTGGATCAGTTAAGCACCACCAAAGCTAGACCCTACTTTGGACCCCTAGTTGAGACTTGTGTACATAATGGTAATACATCTGTTCCAGGTATAAGTGATATTAGGATTCCTCTTTTTTATACTAGCGATCATAGAGAGATTACCAGCTTGTTTGCATAGCACTGGTCCATTTTACAGGTTGATGAGGGTATTGGTAAGATTGTTGGCGATAAACCTAGATTTTTGTTTAAGAATAGAAAAAAACTTGAAAAAGTTACTTTGTTATGACAAAGGACCAAACACAATAGGCTTTGCTCAGGGTCTTACTATACCATGTGGCAAATGTAATTTTTGCTCCTTTATCAACATCTCTAGCTAGTTTCACCACCCTGACCTCTGCAGAGAATTTATCTTCCATGCTCATGCTAATTGCATGACAGCCCATGTGGTATATTTAGCAGAATGTGCCATCTGTAACTCATTCTACGTAGGTAAGACCAACAGGGTGTTGCGTGATAGGATGAGGGAACATGTATACCACATCAAGAAGGGGTCTGTACATAATGCACTTTCCAAACATGTTATGGACACTGGGGAGACCCATACGTTCAGTTTTAGGGTCATTGAGACCATCGTCCTGAGTATTAGGAAAGGTGATATAATTACCCATACAGAGCACAGGGAGACCTGTTGAATTATTATGCTTCGTACAGACAGAGGGAGAGGTTTAAATGAAAGGGCTTCTTTTAAGCCCTTATTGAAGAAAAGGAGACTTTCAAAGTGACTTTTTATTATTTATTTTTTATATGACAGTATAAATTATTTTACTTTTTTATATTTGTTCATATGTATGCATTTCTATATGAAATTATTAAGAGTTGTTATTAATAGTGCATCTTTAAATGGTGTCTATTATTTTTAATTGCATTGTAATTAATGTGTTTCTGTGATTGGGTCTTGGTTTTTTCATCATGCATTTAAAAAGAGTGTCCTTTAGTGATTGTATTTGGTCTGATAAGCTTAACTGTGGAAGCGCTTACCACTTGTTGCAATAAATATCATTTTATTTTTTCTACTGGATGATTCAGTGATTGCGTTTCTCTGCCTGGTCTTTCCGTTTTGATTTTACTATATTTTCAAGTTATTCACGTCTACTTCCACAACGGAGTGTTTGCCCCCTGGCCTGTACATCATACTTGTTATTTTTAACCCTGGATTGTGTTGACTATTACTAACCCACATATGTTTTAAAACTGAAACACCATAGGATGTTTGGGAAGGTCGGTCCCAGCAGACTAACCTCTCCCACATCATCTGGCCATGACACTGGGCTCCAGCATGTCTGTCTCCCACCACGAGACCTCATTGTCTGCTGGTACTGCACCACCTTTGGGTGGAACCATCTCAGGGGATGGGGCTCACTCCCCCTGGGAGAGGGCGCGGACAGGAAACTGTCACCCATAGTCAGATCTGGGGCTTGGTGTGTAGCGAGTTCTGCTGGGAGTTTGGAGATCTGCTATGCCAGCTTGAGGGCCATGTGGTGCATTTAGAGGGTCAGCCTGTCCCTCCTACCCAGTCCCCAGTACAGCCATCTTCAGTGCCATGAAGGTGCAATGATGACTGGCCATGGGTGGGGACCTCAGTCCCACTGTTTCCATTTGCAGGCTCATGAGCTTCCAATTTTCAAACACCCCTCCCGGTCCAAGGTGTTTACCCACCACATGTGTCTCATATCGTCTCTGTATGCTGTCTTGTCTGTCTTGTCTGTCTTTCTACACAACCTACTTCCCCAAATATGCCTACTATCCTTCTGCAACATTCCACTCTCACCTTTAAAAAAAAAAAAGGCAATCTGTTCCCCCCCAAAAAATCTCACCCCATACATAGCTGTCCATTTTGCACGCATGTCCACTGGACACATGTAATCTGATCTAATTGGCTTCACAACATATTATTGTTGTACTCACCCCTCTCTCAGGGGTTTGAGTATCCAAATCTACCTCTAAATTCAGTTTATATGCACAGCTGTTGCTGTAGAAGAAATGGACAGCTAAGTACCTTCCCTACACTCGTCTTACACATCCCTAGCTACTGTTCCTATTGTCTTTCCCTCTGCATGTCCCCTTTTTCACCACTTTCCTATCATCTCTTTTTCTTTTCTTTTAAAGAAATTAGTGCAGGAGTTAGTGGAAGTAAGCACTTTTAAGCAGCAGTAAATGGGTTTAAGCCTGTTTGTGTAGTGGTAAACAATGCCCACATAGAATAATCAATTTTCGGCTAACTGGCTGTAAGCATATTTAACCAGAAGTTAGCATTGCTTACCTTCACGCACACCTGCGCAAACCTGCTTAGAACTGCTTAAAAGTGACTTAGTCACTCTCTATCCAGCAACCCTTGTTCTGCCCAGCAACGAAATACTCAATCCTTGCAAGTCTCATACCCAGAACCCTGCACACCACAGCGATTTACCACTATGCCATATGAACTGTACATAAATGTGATGTTTTCTCAAACAACAGCACAGTCATTCAACAGTAGGGAAATGTATTTATATATGTAGATGTATGTATGTATGTGTGTGTATATATATGCATCTATATATATATATATATATATATATATATATATATATATATATATATATATATATATATGTAGACATAGTTCAACAGATATGCCTTGCAACACAATAACCAGTACTTGCAAGTCTTGAACTCAGGCCCCTGCACAACACACCGAAAACAAGTTAACAGTAAGCCATCTCAGCTGCAAGATGTCAGGATGATATCTGTAACATATCATGCAGAACAGTCAGTCTACCATAGGGAATGTACAATGTGGAAGCACTAAACATTCCAATGATACAAATACACACACACACATATATACATGTACATATATATATATATATATATATATATATATATATATATATATATATGTATGTATATATATATATATATATATATATATATATATATATATATATATATATATATATATATATATATATATATATATAAAGATACTACTACTTATAGATATGTATAAGAAGAGTACATATAGTGGGTGGACGGCATAGCAAACAGCCATTATTCTTACATTTGCCACCTTTTAAAATGGCCAGTGTAGGATTCATTCCTACAAAGGAGAATTATTGCATGAAACATATACCCACACACAATGCAAAGGACATGACACCACACAAAAATTTGCATACACAGAAATGTCTATTTGTGTACTATTTCAATTGTTTATGTCATTTCTTATAGCAGTTAGGTGTTTGGAATACATAATAATTGATATATGCAACTCTCAAACAAAACATTTGATACAGTAATGTGAAAAAGATAACATACTTTGCTGTCCAGGCTAAGGCGTTCAAGTAGTACAACAGTAGAAAAAACACTTGCATTGAAGATAAGAACCAATCAACACTTTATTACAGATGTAGTTCAACAGCCTCCAATTACACTCTGTACTCAACCCCTAGGGGAAAAGTATTAGTTGTCACAATGTAAATGTATCTATTTTATAACAACGCTTAACTTAAAACGTCACTATCACACTGACAAACAGAACTGTGTGTAAGACAGTAAGCTGTAGCCCACTACTGTTCCCTTGGTGAAATGTATGAACATGTACAGCCATATACCTTAATGTTTCTTAACACTGATATTCCTCACATGTTGTAACAGCCCAGGTTAAAAGCATTTAATACCTCTCCCCTGTAAAATGACTAACAAGGGCATGTAACAGTGTTTTCCATACACTGACCTCTGGACTTTACAAGGACACACATGTTTTGTCAAGCTGTTGCCCTCACACATACGAACCCTACCCCACAATGTGTGTTGGAGTCCACAACATCACTGGAATCATAGCAGGAATGCCAGCACTAAATAATGATAGGCCATTACCTAACAACCTCTTACTGCATGACATGTGGGCAAAGCCTGGTATATATGTGTAGGAGAGAGGCTGGAACACAGGGCCATATTTGTAATATTGCTGTTATACACTGTGAAAGTTGCTGGTATTACAGGATTGGTTGCAACATACCCTTACTCAGGAATATGAAGTCAGAAACACAAATGGATGTTGCCATGTACTGGTAGCAATCAACGGAGATAATGCCACTGATATGTCAGACACAAGATCTGTGTGGTGAACAGACAAAACATAACAACCAATCCTCTAGCCATCATGTGGATAGGCCCACAGTTGGGAGCTATGCAGACAGACTGCATTCCATGCAAAACTAGCATGTACACACAACCCTGTAAAACCAGCAGTATTCAATGCATATAACATCAATACTCACACTGTCCGTAGGCCTGGAACCTTATGCAAACATGTATTTGGTCTGTGTCCACAAGTCCTGTTGTAAGAGGCATTGCTACCTGCTGTCTGTAGCACTGCTGCACACACACAGGAAGGATGGCTTCCATACAGTAAAGGTAAAGGGACAACACCCACATGATGTAATCATTTACAGTAGTGGGTTGCTATGACCTTGGCTATTGGAAGTACTACACAGCTGGCTGTATGCAGTTAGCAAGTGGGGAACACCAATTGGTGCAGAGGCCATCAACTGATCATGAGCATCATCTACAAAAGCCATGCTGCAACCTATTCAAACCAGCTCGATTCCTGTAGTGGAGAGAGAGAGAGAGAAAAAGAGAGAGAGAGAAACAAAACTCCCCAGCAAAAACAGAAATAACAGTAAAAAACAAAAAATAATACTAAAAAGCAAAAAAAAAAAAAAAAAAAAAAAAACAAACAAACAAACAAGGGAGACATCCTGAAGTGCAACACAGAAAAGAACATACTAATAAAACAGGTATGGGAAACATGTCAGCATGGAATTGAATGTAGTACTTTGTCTGTAATAATGGGACAGATGATTTTGAAAGTTTGATATGTGCCAACAAGACTTGCTGTAATGATGTCCTGTTGAACAACTGCTATGGACATAGCATCTGGCCCTGTGGGCAGTGGGCCATACCTGTCAACTGTGCAGATCTGCACAGAATGACAAGATGTAAGCCATCATAGTGTTTGTTCTGTTCCTCCAAACATGTATAGTAGTCTGGCAAATAGCTGAAGGTGAAAGTAATGAAGTCATGATAGACACATGAGTGTCAGACCCCACCACCTTTAGAACAGTCATGCTAATGTGAAATGTATGATGAACAAACTTCATAGATTTGTAATAGGCTTATCTACAATCTGTCCCTATATATTCACCTCAATGTTAGGCTGTGTCCACATGTGACACTCTCTTTTGTAGCAAGGCAGAACAGTGCAGCAGTTGAGGAAGGAGGTTCAGAATGTGGACTTGATGTCTGAAAGCACTCCGTATATATATATATATATATATATATATATATATATATATATATATATATATATATATATATACATGTATGTCTACATATATACAGACACAGATATATATATATATATATATATATATATATATATATATATATATATATACACAGATGTGTATGTGTACATATATACCAACACACACACACACACACACACACACACACACACACACACACACACACACACACACACATACACACACACACACACACACACACACATGTTTCCCCTACTGTTGAATGACTGTGCTACATATGTGTGAGAATACATTCCACATATCTGCAGCTCAGATGGCTTACTGGTAAAGTGATGTGGCTATGGTGTGCAGTGTCCTGGGATACACACTTGTAAAGGCTGATAATGTATTTGCTGGGCAGAACTAGGGCTGTTGGATACAGAGTGATTAAGCCACCCATAAGCAGTTGTAAGTGGGTGCAAAATGGGCAGTTATGTATGATGTGACCTTTGTGTTGGGAACAGATTGCCTTTTTTGTGTTAAGGTGAGAGTGGGATGTTAGGGAAGGATAGTAGGTATATATTGGAAGGGGTTGAGAGGGTGGCCTAATGGTTAAGGTGTTTGCCTTACAAACACGAGGTGCAGGATTTGAGTCTCACAAGGGATAAATTGGCTAAGCTTAAAATGGCTCACAAGGGCAGTTAGCTTAGTACTAATCTATGAACCTATGAACCTATATGGGGAGGTAGGTTGGTTCAGAAGACAGACAAGACAGACAAGACAGCATACAGTGGCAGTATATAACACATGTGGTGGGTAAACCCCTTCGCAAGGGTGGGTTGTTTGGAAATTAGAAGCCCATCAGCACCCAAATGGAAATAGTGGGACTGATGTCTCCACCCATGGGCAGTCACCACGGCACCTTCAAGGCCCTAAAGGTGGCTGTGCTGGGGGCTGAACAGGAGGGGCAGGCTGAACCTCTACATGTGTCATGAGGGCCTCAAAGTGGTGTAGCAGATCCCACAATTCTCTGCAGAACTCCCTATGCACCAGACCCTGGACCTGACTTCAGGTTACAGAATGCTGTCTGTGCACGCTCCCGGGGGGGGAGTTACAAGCACCATCCCCTGAGGTGATTCCACCTGAAGGTAGTGCAGGACCAGCAGATGACAAGGTCCTGGGTTGGGTCCGAGATGTGCCGTGGCCTGGTGCCATTGCCAAATGAGTTGGGAGATATGGTTCTGCTGGGAATAGCCTTCCCAAATGTGCTATTGTGTTGCAGTTTTATAAAATATGTGGGTAGTAATAGGCAACACAATCTGGGATTAGTTATAATAGCATACATACATATTCCCAGTAACCCAAAATAGCAGATTTGGAACAGTTACACAGCAAACAGAACACATGCATATTTGGAAACACAGTGGCCATTACAATAGCATGCAGGTTACATTGCTAGAAACAGACCACCAATGATAGTGTTTAAACATGGAACATAAATCGAAACACATTTCAATATTTGTTGCACAAAAGGATATATGTCCCAACAGTAGGTTTTGGTGTAAATATACCCACTGATGTGTGAGTTCAGATTATTTTGCAGATATGGTGTGGGGGAGAGAGAGAGATATCAATTAACAACTATTATATCCTTGCAGTGTGAGGTCATCAGACCTTTTTTCCTGTTTATGTCTTGCAGGTACCATGTCAAGAGAGCGACTGCCTGCGTTCACTCCACAGGACAATAACATCTTCATAAACTACATGGTGCATCACCATGGAACCCTCTTTGGATGTACAGACCATGATCTGCAGGAGAGGACTGCCCTGTGGAACGAGCTTGTCCACAGGGTAAATGATACTGGCCTGCATAACCGCAGTTATGAGCAGGTGCGACATTGTCACACTAACCTCATCCACTATGCTTGTCAGTGTCCTGCCACAGTTTGGAGGGACCAGCAAGCCACAGGTGGGCGTCATGCCAGCCAGCTCCCACTGACACATGTGGAGGAGCTCCTTGCCAGCCTTTGGGCACCCACCCACCAGCCAATTCAAAAACTGGAAGATAGCATTATGGAGGTGGGTGCTACCCACACAATGAATGAGGAATATGCAGGTAAGGCCCCAGGGCACATTAGTAGACCATGGTTGCTTATCCATCTTCATCTGTAAAGCATCTTCATGCATATGTCAGATAACATAGCCTGTCACTGCAGTGTAGAAATGAACAGATGTTCATAATCTGTAGTATTGTGGGTTTGTACTGTTGATGTACTGAAATGCTGCTCCCAGCCTGTACCAATGCCACAGGTGCGGCTACTGACATCACATCTCTCAGACAACTATGTAGGTCCCTCTGATATACCACTGGGACAGCAGCATGTAGCTGGTGAGTATGGAGGTCTTATGTTCAGGTTTGCCAATACACCAGCCATGTTTTGGCCATGGCATTTGCATGCACACATTTAACACACCTACCCATAATGTATGCTGTACATGTTCACTTATTGTTGCTGTTAACTGCACTGCATCACAGTGGTCACCATGGTGGAATATCTGAAGGGTAGGTAAAAGTCCTGTAGTATAACTAACAACCTGTCAGTGCAAGATGTGTGGACAGAGATGGACATAATGGTGGGACAAATGCCCTACAGTAGGGACATGTATGAAACATTACCCTTATACAGTGGCTACAACAGTATATATACCAGAATTACAATGACAACTGTTATAAATCTACACAATGGCATATCACAATACCACAGTCCACAACTTCTACAACCTGTAATGTGATTCTAACATGAGCAATGAATGTGTAAGATGGAATCCTATGTTAGTACAACAAATATGGGGAATACATACCTTAACAAACAATGGAAGCATATGTGTGCACACACTCCAAATAACATATTGTGGAAGCAGCTTTTGAGGTACTGCAGCATTCACACATCTTTTGTATGCAGCTTCCATCAAGTACGGGTCCTCAATGTCACACCAAGTAATGATCTGCTGTCCAAGAAGTATGTCCATGGCAATTGCCCACTCACCTGCAACAGAGGCAGCCATGGCTTGCACACATCTTACAAACCATGGAATGGATCCCATATCCAAAAGATAGCACTCAGTAGTGGAAGATGTAGCCTTACCTTGCCATTGCATATACCATGGCAAACAGTGCAGACATGCATGTATGTGACAATGAAGTATGGGGCACTATTAATGTTAAAAATAAACAGATGCCCATCCAAGACAGATGACAGCATATGTTGCAAACTGGTCATGGAGGCTGCCCAGACACATGCAGCAACACTGAGGGACTTGCAGGAATGTCTAGTAAGTACTGCCTGTGCAGTACCTGTGTTGACATTACCAGGACTCTGCATAAGTGTGGCCTATGGGTTAGGGTAATCAGATGGAATAGTTGTTCCACAGGAGACATTCATCCAGGGCTCTCTACAGGTAGCACATGCATAAAATCAGGTCTCCCAAAGGCATGTGTTGCAAAGTGTAATGGTGTATCGAGACCAAGGCTGAAACCTACAGACAGTATTAATAAAGATACACATGCTGCACAAGCAACACCTCACTCTACCTCAGGCCCACCATCCCCATCTGGACCTTGCTGGTGCCAGTGTACACCTTTAGGCTTTCTGTTCATTAGCAGGAACTAGGCCAGTAGACATGGTGTTCTGAATTTGGGACACTGCAAAATGACACTCATGTGTGGTCCATAGTTGTCAAGCATCTGCAAAAAGGCTGAGGATGGGGAGGGGTGTCATCCTGAAACACAACAGTGAACTGAAGCATATATCCAAAGCTCACTAAGAATGGCTACATCTGAACGTAGTCAAGGTCATGCATTGTGCCAGACATAACACTGATGTCACAGCAATAGTGAAGGCACTGTGTGACCTCCAAGGGCTGTACACATGAGCTGACCTTGCAATATGGCAGGGTTGGGGGACATTTGTAGGGTGGAGTGACCAAATAATGGCAAGTGAAGATGGGTCATGCTAGTATACACCTTCCAGGAATAGTAACTGCTGTAGTTCACTTAGGTGCTGCAACAAACATATTGTATGCATCACAATCAACATCTGCACAACTAACACATTTGTTTGATACTGAATTGGATTGCACAGGTCAGATGTCACATATCAGGTGTGTGTAATCTTAACATATGCAGTATTGTGGCCCCATGGCATATCATGGAAGAGGGGGGAATGTCAATAAGGGTATGTACACTCCTCATAGCCATAGTAAGCTTTGGAGGATGTCAATATAATTGGATTTTATTGCTCATACATGCACTGCTGATGATGAGATCTGCAAATCAATCATCAGGCATTCACTATTGACATCTGTCCTCATATCATCCCAGGTATATGTCAGACAAACACATTGGGGCTGTGAGCAACAGAGCAAACATAACTGGCACACATATGCACACTCAGCAATGGTGTGCACACCCCTGAGGTATGGTGCACACTACATATCAGGGTGCTGAAAAGGTGCACAGCAATACTGTGAACATGGGTGCAGTGCGTTCCATGGGAAGGGGCATCGCCTACTAACACAACTCATGCATCACAGAGGTGTATAATGTTGGTAACAGGGATTGAGTATAGCTGCAGTGCAGGCTGTTGAGTGCAATATGTCATGCATGTTGACAGTTGGGTAACGAAAGGTCTGTGTAATATCTTTGTGCCACCTCACCTGTAATTGTGTGTGTGTGTGTGTGTGTGTGTGTGTGTGTGTGTGTGTGTGTGTGTGTGTGTGTGTGTATGTGTGAGTGCAGAGGTAAGCAATGACATACAGGTCTTAAAGTACATTTTCTGTTTTCCCCTCACAGATGGAGAGGTGGGTCAGGGTTCCTCCTGCAGGAAAACTGATGTTAGTGTCCATACAGACTCTGACAAGGATGATAGGTACGGTGAGGCACAGGTGAGGTTGTCAGGGGCTGAAGCTGTGCCATCAGTTGACATCCTACTGTTATCCACCCTATCCCCGCACACAGTCACGTTGCCTATACATACCCCATCACCAGTGGCCATAGAAGAGGGGCAATTGGTGGGCAGTGGCATGGGACAGGACAATGTGGTGACTATGGCAAGTGTGTTTGTACAACGCAGCCATAGCCGGATGACCAGTGAGGTAACACACAGGCAGATGTACAGGGGTGCTCACAGGAGGGCTGCTGGAAATCATGCCCCTGACAGAAGTGATAAAGCAGGTGTCACCAGATGCATGTTTTGGTCTGTCATGGAGGCACAGGCATGTATGGAATGTTATACTAGACAGGGTCTGAGGCTCCAGGGGGCTACTCATTCTGCTGCTATTGACAACATCTGTGATCTCAGAGGTTCTCACCGTTATTTTGCAGAGGTTCTGGATAGACAGTTGGGTGAGATGGTGGAAATCCTCGACCGTGCAATGTCTGTGCTAGAACATATGGTGGGAGTAGGGCAACAGCCACATGGACATAGGTCAGCAACACCAACAGATGGAGGTCTACATGGACATGCAACAAGTCAAAGCCACTCCCGTAGTGGCAGTGCCAGCAGGATCACTGCAGGGGGGGTGCTGTTCACACCACAACACAACAGGCCACATGCACATGGCCCTGGCCAGTCCCAACAGGGACCCAGATCCAGTGGACATTTGTCATCATCAGCGGCGAGTACCATATCTAGCCTTGTATCCAGTAGTCCCCGTGGAACCCCTGGCAGGCACACTTCTTGTGTCCATAGCCAGAGATGGTGAATTGCACACCCTGCCATGTACACTCTGCAGCTTTCCAACAAACCCTTCTATAGGGCAGCCACATGGCCAAACTGTATGCATAACACACACACACACACACACACACACACACACACACACACACACACACACACACACACACACACACACACACACACATACACACATATCACCAACACAGCTAGAGCACCTCCATACCTACACACACCACATCTGCACAGCCCAATTAATAAGGAAACCCCCTAACACACACACATGATGTCAACCAAATGGGTCAGCCTAGGTCTCTGGCAAACCCACAACACACCCTGTGCATATGATGATACCTGTGTCAAATCCCTGTCATCCATACCATCAATGCAGGGGCAGGCTAATATGGTTCTGATGCACAGTGTGAATGTACTAATTTGTAGCAATGTAATGCTGTGTAACATGTTGTCAGCAGGAAAATTTAATGCTTACATGTCAGGATGTGTAGCTGTCCAACCATGATGCATTATAGCTGTTTTTAACACTGAGTGATAGTGGTCTCCATAATGTATTCAGTTTGTGTTGTAGGTACTGTTGTTTCCTCAAAGGGGTATGGCACTGTGGTGACACATTGACTGTGTCATATCCTGAGTACAGCTGAACACAAGTAACAGGTCTGTATAAGAGTTACTGCATGTGCCACATGGCCAATAGGTCTGATGGGTGCATACAGGTGAGTGCATAGTGGCTGATGTCAGCAGTCCTTCTACAGTGTTAAGATTTGCCAGTCAGTTCTTGGACAGTTAGCCTCCTGGGACATGTACATTCTGTAAACTGAAGTAGATCCCTTCACATACACACACTTTTACTTGGCAACACTGAGAGTAGAACCCCTACCTAGGTACTTATTGCTACTAATGTGTTTGGCCTTAATTGCATACACCACAAAGCTTTTAGGATGCGGTGTGTCACGAGTGTCTTGTTAAGTGAGGAGCATCACCAGGCCTTGTACAGTATGGTCATGAGGGATGTACTGGGTGTTAATGGACAATACATAGTATGCCATACTGTCATATACACGTTGACAAACATATAATAATCATAGACACATCTGAGAGATCTGGCTTTATCAGTGCTAACTACCTTGTCAGTGAGTCCATTCTGTTACATTCAGTTTGCACACAGCACATGCATCATTAGGCTGGAGAGTGTACTCAGTAACTTGTATGGTTGATGGTGACAGTGGTCCTCATACAGTGGACCTTGAGACATGTGCTGGGGGTACCATGGTGTAAGGACAGTATACCCAGCAACCACACCCCACATTGGATATTTTACTCACTGAAACCCATAATACTACTCTGACATACCCACAATCACACATTTACCAGGACTGCAATACAACCCCTTGTCTATCTCATCAGTGCTATTACAGGGATATGCATTTATTGCACATGCCACTGGGATAGAAGGGTGATGGTTTGTCATGGCTCACCTAATGTCAGCAACATCACTATGCCTTATACTGTATGGCCAGGTGTATTGTATTTGGAGAATGTGGCCTCAGAATGCTGTATCCTACAAATATACACACTTGCACACATACACACACTTGCTAGGACTCAGAGCGTAACCCATGCCTATCTACCCATTTGTTAAACAGTGTTGTGCTGGTACTGCAAGCTGCAGGTAGCCCATAGGGTGAGTTACAACAAGGCACATTTAATGTCCAAGACAACAGCAGCCATTTCTAACTATGGCAATGGGGGGTGTAGTGTGTGAGAAGGTCCTCAGGGTATTATCAACTGCAGTCACAACGAACAGCAGAACAGCAGAACCAGCAAAATATTCCAAAAATGACAATGGATTCAGTTCCACAATAAAATTTATTGCTTGTCTTGTCTTAGCGCCTCGGCCATTACAGCCTTCAAAGAGTACACATTTACCAAAAAACACATTCCCCTATTTATACATCACCAACAATTATTTAATTAAATAATCAATCAATTAAACATGCATTTTAAAATTTTAAACAAAAATTCTCCAATTAACTTCTCTGTTCAAGCCTCTTGGTGTTAGTGTATCAAATTTCAATATAAATACAGTTTCCTTATACAATAAAATATATTTAATTATTCTTTCATTCCCCTTTCCTAATAAACACTTCTTCCAGAATGGTAGCTTGTAATAGGTTAGCATCACTATTATGTTTTTTCCCCAAAATGAGATGGTATAGGACTTTCTTATCTCCCCTTCTTTATATCTCTAATAATATGTTCCTGCAACCTAATTCTAAATTTCCTTTTAGTTTCCCCAATGTAGAAAAAGTTGCAGGGACATCTCAGGCAATAAATTACACCTGCTGTATCACATGTGAAATAATGATGTGGTCTAAATGTTTTTCCATTAATCCTAGGAAAACTTAATTTAATATGGGAACATATAATGCAATTGTTACACGGTATAGTACCCAAAGATACTAATGAGGTGGTGGGACTAACTACTGGTGCAAACAACTGCAGGTTTACAAAGACACATAAACTGTTATTCTCAGCAAAGCACACTGACACATCTGTCAGTACTGGGGTCCGTAGATGCAGGTGTTCCTAGGTGTGTACCAGGATATTGTCCATGGAGAGATGGAAGAGTAGGGGATGTGGTACAGTGATATCATGTCACCTGACATTTGTCATCAGGCCATCTATCAACTGATGCCACATGAGTGATCCTCAGGGTGACAGTTAAATGCAACAACCAATCATCTGGTTGTCTCTTGCAGAGGAAAACTTCAAATCAATCCAACTCGCGTGTATGGCAAGTGCAAAGGCTCTATAGTCATAAGTAGATTCAAAATGAGTCAGAGCCAGCACAAAGTGTGATAAAGCAGTTTTTAATACACAAAAAAATATACTGACATGGGTGAAGGTAAAAAAACCCTCCCAACACCCAACCAAACCGGTTTTGGCTTAATAGCCTTCTTCAGTGGAAGACAAACAAAATACAAACAGTAGGACAAAAAAGGTCTTCTTATATAGCTACAGGCAGATGCCATAAGACCTCCTATTGGTCAATTCAAAGATATTCATTTAAACCAAGAGGGAAAAGCCCCCCTAGTTTAATTATCCATTTCTTTTCCTTAGCATTTAGAATATTGTGCCAGCAAACTTTATCCCTGAAATTTCCTATTATACAATCAAAAACAGTAAAGCTAAATACTGCAGTGTTATGCTTGCAAGTGTGTTTGAAAAGGGCATTGGACTGCCTTTTATTCCTAATATGACTCATATGCTCCCCAATTCTAAATTTGCGAGGTCTGAAAGTTTTGCACGTAGAATGTGGATCATGTGCAAGTGGCAAAATAAATTATTCAACTTGTACAGCAATTAGCAAAAAAAGAGATATTAAAGACTGTCGATGGGTTTTTGCTAGTGAATTCTTTGGTTTTGTTTTCCCTATGACAGTGCGAACAATGACCAAAAGGGACACATCCCACCAATATATCTCCTGTAAGTGTTCTTTGGGTTGAAGCAGTTCCCCTATAGTCAAACCTTTTATAGTGACTAAATAAGGAGCCCAATGTACGGTCCCTACAAAAAGAGAAGGAACATGTGTCCCCCAAATGTTCAGACAATCTGTTTTCTGTCAACAAAATGTTCCAGTGCCTGTTAATATTATGCATGAATGATTTAGTATTCCTACCAAAGGTAGTAACAACTCTTATTCTGGACTGGGTATCTGATGATTGTGCCTGGTATTCCAGTAGATTGGTCCTTCTTGATTAGAAACATATTGGCAAGCCTGACTGATGTCACCTGATTTGTAACCCCTATCCTTAAATCGATGAATTAAATCTTCTTTATCATTATCAAATGTTGAGGAGTTGGAGCAGATCCTTTTCACCCTCAAAAACTGAGATTTTGGAATATTTCTGATGATATGTTGTGAGTAAAAG
The DNA here is from genome assembly GCF_019279795.1 of Protopterus annectens. Lineage (NCBI taxonomy): Eukaryota > Metazoa > Chordata > Ceratodontiformes > Protopteridae > Protopterus > Protopterus annectens. The sequence goes on along the minus strand of NC_056737.1, from coordinate 1,884,704,718 downwards.
CTGGTAGCATGCAGGAGAGAGTTGTACTGAGGGAATTTCCTATATATCTTAGTGTCCAAGGTATTGTCCGGATGTCTACTAACAAGGACTTCCAAAAAGGTAATCTCAGCCCTACTGAAAGTAACCTTAAATTCTATACCCCATTTGTCCTCATTTAGATAGTCAACAGACTCCTGCAGAATAACATCATCAGACTTCCACACCAACCGTCATCGAGATAGCACCTCCAGATGTCAATTTTATTAATGTACAAATTGTGACAAGGATCATAAATCAACTCCTCCTCCAGATATGCCATAAACAAATTGGCATAGATGGGTGCAAAGGAATGTATATATATATATATATATATATATATATATATATATATATATATATATATATATACATATATATATTACATTTATATATATATTTATATATATGTACATATGTGTGTATATATATATATATATATATATATATATATATATATATATTTATATATATGTGTATGTCTGTATATAAATATATATATGTGTGTGTGTGTGTGTGTGTGTGTGTATATATATATATATATATATATATATATATATATATATATATATATATATGTGTGTGTGTGTGTGTGTGTGTGTGTGTGTGTGTGTGTGTGTGTGTGTGTATACATATATGTATCTCTCTCTCTCTCTCTCTCTCTGTATCTATCTATCTATCTATATATATATATATATATATATATATATATATATATATATATATATATATAAAACACCCATATATATATATATATATATATATATATATATATATATAAAACACCCAGATACAGCGATCCTCCCAACACCAACCACAAAAATTCTGGAAATCTATTAACACACTACTATCCCCCGGCAAAGTTGAAACTCCCAATCCACTAGGCTCCTGCCCTGACTCTCCCTTACAAACAGCAAATGCATTTAATAACTTCTTTACTTCTACAATACTTAAACTAGTCAACCAACAAAGCCCTGACCCTGCTCTACTAGGTAACCCAAACTGCACCCCACCACCATTTCAACTTAAACCCATACCCACCTCTTATATTCTATACCTACTTCAAAAACTTAAACCTTCAACCCCCTCAGCCGACAAAATACCAGCTGAATATCTCCAGCTAGGAGCTAAAGCTATTGCCTACCCGATCTCTATACTAATTAACAGAACCATAAAAGAAAGTACTATACCTTCACTCTGGAAGATCTCCCACATTATCCCTCTCTTTAAAGGGGGTGATTCATTTGAGTATTCTAACTACCGCCCCATAGCGCTGCTATCTCCTATTGCAAAAATAATGGAGAAATGCATCCACAAACAGTTAATTAATCACCTCCTACACAATAATCTCCTCGCAAACTGCCAACATGGATTTCGTCCCTACCATAGCACCACCACAGCCTTATTATCCTTTATTGACTCCATTAATAAAAACCGAAATAACAACCTTCTTTCATCAGCATTCTTTGTAGACCTGTCAAAAGCTTTTGACATGGTGAATCACCAACTACTCTTACATCACTTAAAATCCCTTTCTCTTGATAGCATTGCCTTAAACTGGTTTACTTCCTACCTTCATAATAGGAAACAAGCAGTGTTACGGAACAACAATCTTTCCGAACTTCTACCCACCACCTTAGGAGTCCCTCAGGGCTCCATCTTAGGTCCTCTTTTATTTTCCATCTTTATTAACGACCTACATCTTGTCACCCCTCTAACTACTTGTATTCAATATGCTGATGATACCACCATCATTTGTTCTGCCTCCAACCAAACTGACCTACACTCCCTTACCCAAAAAACTTTTACTACTATAGAGCAATGGTTCTCTAATTACTGTCTCCTCCTAAACCCTAAGAAAACTAAACTTCTCCTCTTCTTACCTACACACCAATCCCCCTCTATTATCTTCTCTCTTACTTCTAACAATGGCACCCTTATCTCTCCTGATCAAACAACCAAACTTTTAGGCATAACTGTTGACAACCTACTTAAATTTGACTTTCATATTAACTCAATCATAAAAGCAACTAATAGAAAATTAGGTTCTCTCTACAGAATCAAACCTTTCTTAACTCCTGAAGCAAGAACTACCATAGCTAGAACACATCTTACCTCTACACTACTATATGCTTCCCCTATATATACTAACCTTTCTAAATATAACCTCAATAAGCTTACAGCAGCCTACAATAACATTGCCAGATTTGCCACTGCCTCCCCATATAAAACACATCACTGCAGAAACCTCCGCTACCTAGGATGGCTAGAGCTTCCACACCTAATTCAATACTATCAACTCACTATAGCCCATAAAGCCCTTCACCACCCTGAAAATACACCTATGCTCTCCACCCTTATAAAACCCTACAAAAACCTAAAAAACCTTCGCTCGTCTAATAAAATACTGATTCAAACTTCTCTATCAAAGAATACCGCAGGTGACTCTATATTTTCCAACTCAGTTGGTAAGATTTGGAATCAACTTCCTCCAGACCTAATAGCCTAAACTTCCATCACACTGTTTAAATCTAAACTAAAACACTATCTAACCAACCACTGGCTATGCTCCTGCAACAACCCAAGCTGATCTTTACAACCCCTCACATCTCCTGCATCCGTTACACTTTCTCCCAGCTCTACTTTTTCAGTGTTTTCCTTTCTACTAGAAATGCTCTCTCTGATCTAGCAACTATACTCTTCTCTACATTCTATTCCTAACTTTTAAACATCTTATCTATTGCTGTTTCATACTACCCATTTCAGTACTTAAGTAACAGCCTTATCTCCTATTACCTTTCTGTACTTCCTCAAATTGTGGTATAAATGCCTTAAGTAATTTTGTGTTTGAAATGCCTTATGGATTGTGTATATACTTTTTGTGTTGGAAATGCCTTATGTATTGTGTTTATACTTTTGTTACCATGTATTAGATAGCGGAGCTTTTCTCCTCGGGCCTCCACTGAAAATGGACATGTATCCAGTTGGACTAGCCCGGTTAACAAATGTAAAATAAATAAAAAATAAATAAATATATATATGTATGTATGTATATATATATATATATATATATATATATATATATATATATATATATATATATATACAAAACATATGCCCATAACATATACTGGAGTCATACCTCAGCACCAATAGTCACAACCTCTAAGTGCAAGGGGATGTCATGTAAGTATTGCAGGTATAAATGTAGAATGTTGCTACAGTAACAGGGGTTGTGTTAATAGACATATTGTGTGGGAAGTCACTTCTGATACTGACATGTACACCATCAGTTATTGACAGACATCATAAGATCATCATAGTGAAGTATCACACAAATCATGGTAATGATCCTGTGGAATACAGCAGAGATATGTCCAATAAACGTGGACAGTCTGACACAATCTGGTCAGTGCAGAGGTATACACAGAACTCCTTAATGCAAGATGTGTGGACCATGCCTGACAAAGTGGATGTTTACAGCCATGTAAATGTAGATATCACAAAAATACTGTAATATATAAGCTCACATAGTTGATGCATTCACACACTCCTGTCTGTCCTAACACATATTAACAGGAGGAGCAGAGGTCCCAAGCCCACATACTTCACACTACTTAGTGACATACATCTTTACACCATCCCACTGCTTTTTCAGACATACACAACAGTTATGGTGGCCAGGCAACAGTTCATCTGACAAATATCTGGACATAACATCACACTAGGTAAATACACTGAGCTGCTAGGCAATTCAAACACCAGTGTGCCAACTACAGACAGACTGCCACAACACTGACCCAAGTTTCCTATGGGGGAATACACATGTACTTGCAAATATAGCAGGCACTACAGGCATGTAACAGTACAGAGTAACAAACATCAGTGTGAAGGTGCATACCCACCACCAGTCTGAACACAGTTACAGTCACATTATGGTACGCCTAAGTAATATTACAGTATATGTACTGTGTGAACAACATCACCCTCATATGTGCCACTCACACAGTAACTCTACATATACTGGGCCAATACACCCAGTGTAGTCTGATGGCTGACTGTGGTATGGGACATGTGTCAGTTTGGTCCTAAAAACATGTACGCTGATATGGTACCATAAACTGGAGCAGCATGCAACATCAGATAGTACAGGACCAAGAAAAAATGACATCTACCACAGTCTGTAAACAGGCCAAGTAACATATTCACAATACACACTCTGTCAACAATCAGCATAGGTACACAGACCTCACTACTGTACAAACTACAACAGAATGTCCAGGTTTTGTCCTCAAATATGAGGCCTACTATACATAACATGTGTGGCAGTCTGATATCTCACTGGCTTGTTATCAGGTATGATGCCAGTAAATAATGATGTGCTGTACGTATGCACCTCTTACTACATGACATCTGGACAAAGGGCGACAGACTTGGGGGACAGAGGCTCAAACACAGCGCCAATACTGACATTTTGCTGTGGTAATCTGAGACATTTCCTGGTGTAACAGGGTTTGTTGTGACATATCTCTTCTGAGGGATATGAAGTCAGTAACTCACAAGGATGTCACCATGTACTGACTGCAATCATCAGAGTATGCTACTGCATATCTAAAGATAGAAAATGTGTGAGTAACACAACACATGTAAGAATCCAAACTCTGGACAGTCTGCAGATAGCCCTACAGGTGAGAGTTTCCTCAACCACATAACACTGTCGTGCCAGACTTTTAATCATGTAGAACAGCCATATCCACACAAACCCTGTTAAACCAACATTACGTCAAATGTAGAACAGCAATACTTATAATCTGTCCCCTGTCTGGAACATCCCCCTCCTGCTTGTTGGCCTGTCTTCACATTGTATGTTGTAAGAAATATTTCCAACTACCCTCTATGATGCTGTTTGTTAGAATTCCTGCTCACAGTGAAGGAAAAAGGCCAACGCCCACATGAAATACCTAGCTATAGGAGTGTGTTTCCATTCATTTGGTTATAGGGATGATACCACAGCTGTTCCACATGCAATTAGCAAGTGGGGGACTCCAATTCATGCACAGGCCATCAGCTAATCATGAGCATTCCTTACAAAACTCAAGCTGCTGCCTATGCAAAACAGATGTACTTTTCCACATCCACAAGAGAGGAAGAGAGAGAGTGAGGCAGAGACAAAGTAAGAAAGGAAGGGTGTAAGAGAGTAAGAGCCAAGTGTGTTTGTGTGTGATCCATGGGTGGAGATTGGTATCTGGGTATTATAATAGTTGCCTATATTGTTTACCAATCCATACTGTCACATAGTAATTGTACATGGCTGTACACATTTATGGCTGAGGATTGTCTGCAACAACCTCAGCCATAAATGTGTACAGCCATAGTTTGAAAACTATTGGCCTTGTAATGTGGACAATGGGACATATAGTTGCTCAATATAGTGATGTAGCAAAATCCAAACTGTAATGGATCCTGTCAGTACACACTCACCCCAACACCCACACAGGATACTGATGACACGCGCACAAACACACACTTACCAGTACTGAGTTTCAGACCCCTACCTGAATATGTATTGCTATTACAGTGTCATGCAGTTATTGCACATGCCATGGAGCTTATATGTTGGAGAGCTATCCAAAGGTATCTTTGAAGGTGAGTAACATTAGCAGCGGTGGTAAAGAAGGGATAAAGGAAGTGTAGTACATGTGAATGTTTGCAAAAGCAGGTGTCAGTGGAGACACACACACACACACACACACACACACACACACACACACACACATACACACACACACTGTCAGGGAAACACACACATCATCACAGTTGGCAGAATCAAGATTAGAACCCTGACCTAACTAGTGTGCTATACTACAGTATTACGCAGTTATCACAAGCACCTCCGAACTTATATGGCTAATACATGGCCAAAGGATTATGCCAAGGGGAATGACATCAGCAGGCATGCTAAAGTAGGCCAATGGCAGGTGTAGTGATTGTGAATAGCTTCAAAATTTCAAAATCATTAATCTCCACACACACACACACACACACACACACACACACACACACACTTATCAGTACTGAGATGCATAGATTCATTGCTTCTCAGGTGTGTAGTAGGTGAATGGACCTGACGGCTGTACAAGGCTAGGCAAGGGAATACCATGGCATCAGGCCACATGACAATGGTCTTTAGTGTGGCTCAGGGGTGTAGCCCTGGAGGGGTCCTCACAGGTGGGTATTGTATTCACCATCCAATCATCTGGGTCACTATTGTGGGGGGCCAGTGATGTGCAATGCTTCCCATGTATGGGATCTATATTCCATAACATGGACAGTGTCTGGGTTGTGCACATGTCCCACACGCATGTTTTTTGACATGTGGAAGTGTACTGGAGGTCTCTGGGGCATGTTTTGTGTACAGATTGTTATCTTCTGATGTAGCATTCCTAACCTCATTTGGAGAGACCTGGCTAGAGAAATGAGGTCGTGCTTGCACCTACATTGACAGCATGATACAATTATTCAGTGGAGTTTGTGGCATCTGTCCATACAGGGCATGTGTATTAGGCATGGTATTCCCTTTTTGGGTTACATTTGCAGACTCTACAGTTGTTGCAGGCGTCCAGTGGGGAACATAGTAAAAGGACCATTGTAAGCATTTATCTGCCTACTGTAGGGATGGAACAGGGTGCCATGTCCTTTTACTTGCTAGATAACACACACTCAGTCAGGAGATGTTACACATCACAGTACATTCTGATGTCAGTGGCACTGTTGTGGTCAACAGACATGCAGTCCACTGCAATCACACCATGGTTACTATCTGTGAGGCAATATGCAGGGAACTACCAATATAGTGGTTGTTGCCTAGCCAAGTGTGTTTGTGTATGAGACAGGGGTGGAGAGTGTTCTCTGAGTAATACAAGGGTTGCCTATATTGTTCACCAATCCATAATGTCACATGTAGGGCTATGGATTGTCTACACCAGCTTCTCTGGTGTTTGACATCATTTGTCCTTATAAGGTGGACATTGTGACATATAGTAGATCCTCCATATACTAATTTAGCAAAACCTGCCCCACAATGCATCCTTTTATTACACAATCACAGCAACCTCCACACAGGATAATGATGACAGACACACACACACACACACACACACACACACACACACACACACACACACACACACACACACACACACACACACACACACACACACACTTGCCAGTACTGAGATCCACACCCCTACCTAGTTATGTATTGCTACTACAGTATTCTGCATTTATTGCATGAGCTACAGAGCTTATTGGATGGATGTTGTCTCAAGGTACTTCTAAGGTGAGGAACATCACCAGCCCTTGTAAATACTGGCACTGGGTGATATAGTGGGTGACAGATCACAAAAATAATTTGACCCTAATCACACATTTACATTTGCCAGGGGTGAGGTTCAAATCTCTATCTAATAATCTTTACGGACCATTATGTTGCGCATTTACCACATGCACCACTGATCTGACATGGTTTAAGGTTGGCAACAGCTGCTTACAAGGTGGATAATATCTTCAGGACTGCTAAAGTCCAACTCTGAGATGTGTACTGGCTGTAAATGGGGCCAAAATCTTTGCAGTACACACACGAACACATACCTGTGTAGTTACTACTACTACATTGTTCCACATTTATCACATTTATGCACTCACCACAGAGCTTATAGGGCTGGCCCTTGTCCAAATGGGTATTCCAAGGTGGCTGACATCAGCAGGTTTGATAAAGTAGGGCAATGGGAGGTGTAATGACTGTGAATGTCCTCAAAATCATTATTCTCTACACACACACACACACACACACACACACACACACACACACACACACACACACGGAGTTTCACAGTTGCCATTTTTGGCATTAGAACTCCTACCTGACTAGTATGTTACACTATAGCATTACACAGTTATTGCATGCACCATGGATCTTATAGGGCTAGCCCTTGTCCGAAGGAGTATTTCAAGGTGACTGACATCAGCAGGCTTGCTAAAGTAGGGCAATGGGAGGTGTTGTGACTATGAGAGGCCTCAAAATCATTAAGCTCTAGACACACACATACACAGTTTCACAGTTTCCATTTCTGGGATTAGAACACCTACCTAACTGGGATGTTGCACTAGAGCATTACACAGTTATCGCATGTGCCACAGAGCTTATATGGTTAGCCATTGTCCAAAGGGGTATTCCAAGGTAACTGACGTCAACAGGCTTGCTAAAGTAGGGCAATGTGAGGTGTAGTGACTGTGAATGGCCTCAAAATCATGAATCTCTCTACACACACACACACGCATACACGCACACACGCACACATGCGCACACGCGCACACACACATGCACACATGCACACATGCACACATGCGCGCACACACACACACACACACACACACACACACACACACACACACACACACACACACACACACACACACGCGCACACACACAGACACACACACTTGCCATGGTCTGGGATTAGAACTCCTACCTGACTAGTATGTTACACTATAGCATTATGCAGTTATCGCACATGCCACAGAGATTATGGGGCTGATATTTGGCCAGAGGGTTATTTCAAGGTGATTGACATCAGCATGAGTGCTAACATGGCCTATGGGAAGTACAGTGTGTGTGAATGGCCCATAAACCATTCATCTGGAAACACACACAACACTCAGTCACACACAACTTTACATTTGACAGGACTGGGTATGCAAATGCTATATGAATACTGATTTGTACTATCATGTTACACAGTTATCACAAGCACCACAGACACTGTAGGGCTGAGGGCTACCAAAAGCAAATGTCTACAGTGATTGACATTGGCACATCATCTGATATTGGCCAATTGGATGTCTGTTGGGTGGGACAGGACTCATGATGGCAATCTCTTTGTCACTGTCTGCCTCTCTCTTCCCCACATTTCTGCGTGTTGCCCTATTATAGTGTGTTGGACTTGAATATGTGTGAGTATTCCTATCCAATAAGTGTGCAAAGCATGAATGGTGTGCAATGTTGTGTGTGTGTGCACAGACATCTGCGACTGACAGATTTGTATAATCCACTGTTGAGGTCTGGCATGGGTTTCATTTCTCTAAGTGTTGGAGCATGCGCAGTATGATCTTCTGTATTTTGTTGTCTGACATGGGCTTCATTTCTCTAAGTGCAGGAGCATGCCCAGTATAACTTTCTGTACTGAGTGTGTGAATCCATTCCAGGTAGGTTGCACTCCATTGCAGGATTCTGTGTTCTACACCTACAGCTGGCAATCTGTTTCTGCAGGATATCTGTAGATACATTGACAATATGGAGTCACAATGGGCGACAGATAGTGGGATACTGTAACTACTGCTGTCTGTGCTGCTTATGTTACATGGTTGGTGTTAGCAGATATATTCAGACATGTACTGTTTTACACTGTGATGTATTATGTCATCAAATATCAACAGATATACTTATTTGCTCACAGTTATTTCCTGGGAAATACAAGATGAATGAAGCTGTGCCCAGTATTGTGGTCTGCAGCCTACATATTCTTGCACACTCATGCCATTCTGGAGGGGTAGCTGCAGACACTTGCTGATGGATCTGTGTAAATGGTCCAGCACCTTGGTACTCTGGTGGCTGAGGATCCCCTGCTTGTACATCTATTGATATAACAAAATTGCCATATCCTGATGTGGCCATACCTCTCAGCTGTACAGATTCACACAGGTTACCCAGAGGCAGGGTTCATATATCTGGTCAGTTCCTCTTCACATTGTGGTTTACAAGTGGGTTTGTAACCACCCATTACTGGGTTTGCAGGCAGGGGTAGTATGGGCACACATCAGAGCTTCAGACTTCACACACCCCATGATGTCCACACTTCTACACCCCCTCACTCTGTTATTCTATCCTCTTCCTAACAATATGCGAGTGATATCTGCGAACTATCCCTATAGTTGTCCCTTCATCCCAACATTATTTAGGGGTTGGTCCACAGTTCATGCAGTAGGACACGGTGGGCATGCTACTGGGATTTGTCAACATGGTCTTTCATTTCTGTTCTGTGGACTGTGTTATGTTGTTATTTGGGACCCCATGACATAACATACATTGGCAGTATGGGTGAGGCACAGACCTTTGACAGAGGACTGTAGGGCATTTGGTAGTGATGCGGGCCATCTGTAGCAGGCGAGTGCATTCTGTTACTCCTACAGTCCCAGGCTGAAAGCCACTGGATTCCCCTGGGGTGACAGGTTAAGTGAGCGAGGTGGTAATGGCAATAGTTCCTATCTATATTAATCCACTCGTCTGGATGCTGGAAGGGTGCTGCTTACAGCTAGGGACACACCTACATGGGTCACTTCTTCAGCATGCTGCATTCTATGGGTAGTCCCATACAGAAGTGGGGGTCATACTGTACTCATTCCCAACAGCGGGATACGACCTGTGATAAACCTTTGGCTGATGGTGGGGTGAGCTGAGAGCATGTGTGATATGGAGGCTTCTTGCAGCTGACTCAGAGATATACCTGGTACATTCCCTTTATGCTGTCTTGTGCAAGGACATATGCATTCTCTCATTACTTCATAACTGTGCCTTTTGTGGTCTGCCAGTGATTGGCCAGAACACATCAGTATTCTATACTACATGGACAACTAATGTGCTACTAACCTGCATGTACAATTCCAAAGGTGTGTACAGCTGACAGTTACATTTTATGTACTCTCTCTAGGGTACTTCCACCTGTGTACTGTGTGTATGTTTGGGCCCACATTCATGGCATGTCCATCTTTCAGATGGTGACAGATATTGACATCTGAACAATGAGTATGGATGACTGCTGAATTGGGTCTTGCTGGGATGTATTGTGGTGGCACTGCAGTTGCCAGAACATGGCCCTATCATCAACAGTAGTGGCCATAGGCTACCGGGACCCAACTCTCCATGGCTACATGCTGACCACTTCCACACAATGTACAACACACAACAACCTAACAAACAGAGCCCTGTATATTGTACACATGCAACAATCTATCCTGTTAATTGGGCCAGGTCAGGTAATCTGTGCTCCACTGTTATTAACCCCCACTTGTACATGTTACTGCATTTCTACATAGGATTGTGCGGGGGGGCACACCTGCCAACTGTAAACATTTGCTATGACTGTACTGGTATTTCAGGTACTCTGTTGGCTTCCATTTCATTTTGTATTTTGACCTATCATGCACACCAGTGGCATATCAGTAGAGTACAGATCTTAGGTTTTATTGACCTACATTTCACTTTCAGACTTCATACCCTGCAGAACTAACATACAACTGCCTGACCTGTTGTAGCTGGTATGTGTAAGTCTGGAGGGGGGCTGTTATTCATTGCCATTAATTGGAGGTCTTAGCACAGCCTTTCTTTATTGTCACTAACACCTGTCCTGCTCGCTGAGGCTGTTGTTGGGTAAGTGAACCCCACTGACATGCATGTGTGTGTCCTATGGACACACATTAGGGCCACCACATGTACTGCAATGAGATTTGCCACCTTGTCTAGTACTGCCTACTTTGTTGACACCAGTATTTGTTATGGATTCCATGCTGCCCATATTGGTGTCCACTATTTGCTGTCATCCCATTCAGCCATCCACTTCCCTTGTATGCTCACATCCATACCATAGCTACAACTAGCAGAACATACTACTTCATTCATCAATTGATAGGAAGAGTGAGTTACTTGTGGCTGTGCCAGTATTGAGGATGGTGCTGGAGGGCTGACTATGTCAGTTGCACATAGCACACTCCCTATACATGGTAAAGCACAGGTAATGTCATGTTTGGCATCCCTTTTACTGTATGTGCGAGTTAGAGAGAGATGTAATTCCCTGGGTTCCTACCATATCAGTGTATGCGCTATGCGTTGCCTCTTTGCCAAAGCCTGGGCATACTGGGCATGTCTCCTTCTGCCTACATGGGCAGGCTCAGGCTGTTCCTCCTCCGAATCACTATGTGCCTGTGCTGGCCTTGGCAATGGTGGGGAGCTGTGTGGCCCTGCCCCATGCTGTTCCTGCTGCAACTGTTTCCACAGGATCATATTGTACAACATGGTACATACAATGAAAATTTGTGTACATGTAGCTGGAGAGTACTGCGAGGCTCCACCGGATATGTCCAGGCACTGGAACCTTGACTTGAGCATCCCAAACACACGTTCTATTATGATTCTGGTTTGTGCGTGTGCCTCATTATGGAGTTCTTGTTCGGGTATGCGTGCATTTCTGATGGGTGTCGTCAGCCATGGCTCCAGTGCATAACCAGCATCCTCTACTAGGTAGCCTTATGGGATGTCCCCATGGACAAATCTCTGGTACAGCTGTGTCATATGCCAGATTTGGGAGTCGTGATAGCTTCCAGGGCTGCCAGCACACATATTCATTATAATGCCCTGAGCATTGCACATGACCTGCCTATTGATGAAGGGGAAGCCCTGGGGGTTTATGTAGACCCTACCCCACTCACCAGGTGGTGCTTTGATGTGTATGTGCGTGCAGTCTATAGCACCCACTACCTCAGGGTATTCTGCTATTTGGTGGAAGAGATGCATATTGCTGGTCAACGACTCAAGGGTGTTGAGAAAATATATGTGCTCACTGGCATGTGTTGACATGGCATCCAGGAACTGGTGGAGTACCCTGGATGCTGATGCCTGTGAGATCCCCATGATATCCCCAGTTGGCCTTTGGAAGGTACCTGTGGCTAGTATTCTTAAGCCTACATATACCTTGGTATCCACTGGGATGGGTTCCACTCTGTTGGTTCTGTGTGTGAGGCATGGCCAACACAGCTCAACAATTTGCTGTAGGATGTCCCTGTCCACCCTATAGTGCTCCACTATCTCCAGCTCATGTAGCCCCTAGTAGGTTACCCTGGGTCTGTACACTCTTCTCCTTCTCCTCAATGTTGGTTGGTCATCAGCATTCTCATCCTCAACTCCCTCAGCCTCTTCCACATATTGATGTATGAGAGTGATAGCAGCCCCTATAATTTTTTTAGTTTTGTCTGGTAAAATTTCCCCATCTGTGTACACTGGTGGTGTAGGGAAAAACCAGAGTGAAAGGTGTTTGCATAGTTTATAGTAGTGTGCTGGGCTGGGCTGCTGCCTGTGTAATTGGCTGATTCTGATACATTTCACCTGCCAGCTATGCTAGTTTTCCTTGATTGCCTTCCTATTGCTGTTTTCCCTTCTAGTTGCCTTCCTGTTTAATTCCCAAGGCGCGCCATACATACCCAGTGCTCGGATGTGAACAAAGCTGCTATTTCCTGTGTTTTTTTTTTTGTTTGTTTGTTTAAAACCCAATGCATGGCGTGCAAACCCATTTAGGCAATGTAAACACTGCTAGGTAGCCACCGGCATACCCCCTTCCTTAGCTGTGCTTAGCTCAGGGCAAACACAAGCCACAGAGCTCCAGTAAGCTTACAGCATGCATGACAGTCCCCCTTATGAGGTCATATACCTCTTATGCTTGCACCATGGTGTTGCTCCACTTACACAGTTGGGTGCTAGCTAACACTGAGGGGAAATCTGTGATTCAGTATTAATCCCCTCATTTGCATAATACTGACTGCTAATGCATGGTTACAAGACTGACAATCAGCCTTCCCCCTTAGCAACCACTATTCAGTGGAATTGTTTTCTTCTGCATGCCATTGACTATTATGGCAGAATGCTGATTTTGGTTTAAAAGCTTATTTCCAGCTTTGTTTTTTATTATTTTCGGGCTGATTCTGTTTGCACTCTTCTGCACTATGCTTAAATGGCTGAAATCGGCCAAAAAAAGTTATTTTTTATAATTTTGCAACTATTTACCGTGCCAATGACCAAATATTTGGCCATCGGCATGCCTACTACATTGGATATATGCTTTCTTTGCAGCTGTCATGCCTCCATTTTATAATTTGCAGAAATTCATTCAGTTAGTAGCCGAATACATTTCTGCAGGTTACACTATTCCTGCACAGATGCCTGCCTGCTTTCTGGATCACTAATTCACCTCATTTGCATGTTTTTTTACCTGCAAATGGGGTAATTAGCATACAGGAGTTGTGTCCTTGAAGGAATTGTGTTGAAGCGCTCGTACATGTCCCGGGAGCTCATTCCTGGATCGCTCGTCAGCCATATTGCGTGCATCAACTCTTGCGCTATTCCTGCACATCGTGCAGAGTTTGCTGAATCCTGGGGATTTTATTTCACAGTATCCTTTGCAGCTAGTCCAGTTTAATGTTAATTTGTTTTCAATGTTTGTAGACAAATGCTGTGTGAACTTGTGGAGTAAAGTAGCCAGAAGGGACTCTATTCCCTAATCATTCCACTCAACTCTTGCAAGCCCAAATGTAAGTTCATGTGCAGTGTAGTAATTGTCCTGATTCCTGATTACCAGTTGTTAGGGGACCTGAATGATAGATGCCAGAGGGGCATGAATGTAGTACTAGCATTAATTTATGAAGCCGTGAGGATATCATGGCTTCATAAACTCACACTAATAATGATTTGTGGTTGCAATTACAAGGTTCATGTGCATGTTAACAGCTGCAGCAAGCAAAAGTTGTTCTCATGCATAGATTACAAACATTTTATTTCAATAAATCTCAAATAGATTACCAGAAATAATGAATAATCTCATACAGTAAGACCAGTTGGAGTTTATAACTCACACATAATGTTAAAAAAATGTTGATTAGTATTGATTATGCTGAATTAAATGTATCCAAACTAGCAGTCATAAGACTGTATATAGCAAAGGCATATCATACAGTCATTTGGACTTACTCATTTAATTCATTGGGATTCTATGGTTTCTCTGCAACATTTATTAATTAATTAAAAATCTATGCCTAGATTCCAAAGTACATGTAAATACTGGCTCCTTTATTTCTAATAGGTTTTAAATAGATAAAGCAACTACATCAGGTTGCCCTTTTTACCCTTTAATGCTTGCACCAGTAATTGAACTATTTGCAGATTATATTAGAAATAATGACACAATCATATATTTTAATCTAGGTGACGGATATCAGTTTAAAATTCAACTTTTGCAGATGATGCCTTACTGACTCAATAATTATATCAATGACTGAATAAAAAAAGTTTCTGATTTAATTAAACTTTTTCAAAACATCTTTAATTTTTGGGTCAACAATGATATATTAAAAATGTTATTAATCAATCAAAATTTAAACAAAGATTGAGTGTACAAATATCAAATGGGCTGAAATAAACATGTATTAGATAATTTGCTATAAGGAACAGGCAATAAACATAAAACAGAGCACTACAGTGGGGATAAGGGAATATACCTGTTTACCCACTGTAGTGTGATCTCGGAGTTAGTATATATAACGTGTGGGGGGGTGTAGAGGGCTGGTGCAGGGGTGCTTGCCCCCCTGCAAAATGGAGTTTTAAGTGTTGTTTTTTCTTTTTATTGTTGGATTGCTGAACCGGAATTTGCGAAAGTGCACTTTCGTTGAAGTGTACTTTCGTGAAAGTAAGTTCATACTTTTCTTATTCGAAATAATGATATTTCAATCAGTAAAAGTATACCCATATATATATATATATATATATATATATATATATATATATATATATATATATATATATATATATATATATATAAGATCAAAACTAAACAGTATAAAACAATGACAGATATAAAAGATAATAATAAACTACTAAAATACTTCTACATGATTATATGCAGGAAATATAATATAAGGCTTTCCATATCCAAGTTATACAAACTAATCTTAGACTTTGAAACAAAAATATATATTATATATTTGAACTACATTAAGCAGTATAGGTTAACATAAGAAGAAATGTTAGCAGCAAAGAACTGATCTGAAATTCTGCGGGTTTATCAAATCCAGGGCAGGAGTCCATAAAGTTTGTGGAAGCTATTTACAGACAGTCCAGCACACTGAAGGAAGATTTTAGAGCACTAGCTGAAGATGCTATTTCAGGAAACATGCAAAAAGTACTCAGTGTACTTAGCTATTAAGCATAGAAAAATTACTTATTCTGTGTGTGCCAGTCTGATTCCCAAACACATTGGGCATGCCCAACACAACTTAAATGTAACAAACTGCAATGCTGACCCTCTTTTTAAAATCATTGGTGTATGCTGTATAGCTCACAAGGAACAAAAGTTACTACTACAGATTATGCTGTATTCCATAACAATACTCCCCCCCCCCAAAAAAAAAGCATGTAACCTGTAGTTAATGAACTGCAAAAGGCTGCAATGATATATTCCATAAATGAGGATATGGCTGTGCACCCTAGAATGGAGCCAGCTAGAGTCAGAGCAGGGCTACAACTGAACTAGTTGTAAAACCAGCAAATAATTGACGGGTACTGGCTAGACAGGCAACTGGTACAGGCTGCCTCCAACATATGTGCTCCACACATGTCAGTGTGTACCCTGCGAGGAAACTCCATCCCCAGTGAAACCAAAGTGTGTCAGTGCCTGTGACTACTTGTATCTGGGACATTCCAGAGACACATGGGGGATGCTATGGATGTGTCACAGGCAGCTCCCAGCAGTATCCTGGCAAAATATCTGGCAGCAATTTGCAGGGTTGGAGAACTGTAATGCACTAATTTTCACAGCACTGCAAAGTTCTCCCATGTACTTGGTGCAGACGATTCCATACACATACCTATCAAGATGCCAGTATATGCTGAAGTAGACTGATACATAAACAGAAAGGGCTGGCCATCCCTGAGCTGCCAGGTTGTGTGGTGCAGCAGATGGCAGCATAAGAAACATTATGGCAACATACACTGGAGGTGTCCATGGTGTTGCCATATGGTGGGAATGTGGATGAAGGCTGCATTCCAACAAGTTGAAATACCTGAGGGTCTAAAACTGGGGTATGTACAGGAACAAAGCTAGGATGTAAGCTAAGGATACCCCTCCCAACAATACCCATGCTAACCAAATATATGTTTACTTCTCACAAAAAGTGATTGGGGTTATCAGCTTGAGCCATAGCTAATGACCCCATACCATGATCCATCCAACCCTGCAGAGAAGGCTTACTATAGAGCAGACTCAACAACCAGAAACATCACAGAGTGTATGTTCTGTGTACTGAAATCTAGTTTCTGACATCTGTAACATTTGTGGATGCACTTAAATACATACCTGAGATGGCAGCGCAGATAATAATGATGTGTGCCATGCTGCACAACATGCTAACTAGAGGACATGGTGGTCTTCCAGTTGCAGGTGTGGATGAACTACCCAAAGAACCACATATGTCAGAAGATAACATCCCACAGGTATCAGAAGAGGTTCAGGAGGACATGGGGGCAGAAGACACAGGTGTAGATAGCATAGGGTGTTACCACAAGTGCAGGGCCAGGCAACATGGCAGTGTCTGACCCACAACTTTGAGTTATGACAAGCCACATGTACATGAGGCCAGGCACCACAGCAGTGTCTGACCCACAACTTTGATTCATGACAAGCCACATGTACATCAGGACACAGATTAAACATTGATGTCCAGGTGTTGCCCCAAATCTACTTTTAAACATTGAAATCCCATAGACCAAAGACCGCAATACCGAGATGAAAATAACAAACCTTAGACTGCTGAACCGCATCTATTTTTCCCAGGGCAAGCAGACACTTGCCCAAAACTACATTATAACAAACCATGCTATCTAAAACCCACATAGGTGGGGGCTATGCCTCCCATACCCCCCATGACTAAGTATACCAATTCCAGGATCACACTTCTTCTTTTTCTTTTGGCTTTTCCCCGGTTAGGGGTCGCCACAGCAGATCATCTGTCTGCTCATGATTGGCAGTGGAGTTTTATGGTGTTGAGTTGCCAGCCCTGCACCCAACCTTTGACAGAAGGCACACACACGCACACACTCATGCCTAGGGCCAATTTAGAGTGTCCAATTCACCTACAGCATGTCTTTGGGATGTGGGAGGAAACCGGAGCAACTGGAGGAAACCCACACAACCATAGGGAGGACATGCAGACTCCACACAAAAGGCACCCCAGCCGAGGATCGAACCAAAGAATCTAATTCCAGGACCACACTACAGTGGGGAAAAGGGCATTATTCCCCATGTTGAGCAGGTGTTTGAAAGTGGACCTGTTTCCTCACCATAGCAGCATGGATTGCATCTAATGCAATTATTCACTACATGTACACACTGGGCATCAGACATAGCACCAAAATTCTAACATATATCATTATGAACATATACACACCCATCACAGCAGGGATCATCAACTCAGGGCACAACTGACACACTGACACAGGTATGCATACACATTCAGACTGCTTGTATCAGTGTATTGCACACAATATGGGATACACATTAGTGCAACACATTACTAATAAGCTGCAAACAGGTAGACAATGCAGGACATAATGCAGAACTTTTAATATCATAAGCCAAATATATCACTGTAAAGTATGGATAAAGTAATGTAATAAATGGAGTCAGCTAGTTTATTAAAACTGTTGGAATCTCATGACATCAGACATGTCAATGAACACAGGTAGATGACATTGTCAGTGTTCTGCACAGCAATCCTCATTGCCACATGGTGAGAATGACACTGCTGGACAGAGTAGATCAACATCTGTGTTACTGTAACACAATCAAAAGTGCCCATACTGACAGCTCACGCCATGGTTTCCTCTGGCTCTACCACATACAGAAACACTTTGTCCAGGTTACTCCAAAGAGGAGACTTTGAGGGTGACACCAGCATGTGCAGGTGGAGGAACATGACTATGACTTGATTGTCTGGTTGTGACTGCTGGACCTACAGCAGATGGACCAACAGTAGAAGTGTGTGCACATTGGGAACATAGACAATGATGCTTGATGGGCAAGGTTGGTTCTGCCGAGAGGGAACCTACTTCTCCCATGTGCCAATTGGCTAAGCACAGTGTAGTACTGTAGAGGTCAGAGATTCAACTGACAATGCCAGAGATAACATATTTTCATTCTTAGCATCCAGTGATGCCATTTCCACACCACAAATGTGCTCCTGTCCTTCATCCAGCACAATAAGCTGGTGTGCAACACAATCTGTGCCATGGGCAAGTGTACGGATATTAGATCCATGATGTTGCTGAGAACATTCTTTTGTCTGTAGGAGAAGATGGACACCCTCTGACACCTGCCCATGACACCATCTGCACACCTACACTGCTACTGCCAGTATCATTATGCTGTGGGGAACTGTCAACATCAGCATCAGCAGCAGCAGTCTCAGCTTGGGACTGTTGTTTACTGGCCTCGTCCTGTCCACCATCTAATGTCCCCTCATTTTCAGAATGGCTGGAAAAGTTTCCCTCCATATCTGAGGCTACAGCTGCATCCACATGACTGTCACCATTTTGTCTGGACTGTATCACCATGTAGCACTGTCTTGTGTGCCAGGGGCCATGCTACCATTCTGAGACACATCAGATCCCACATTGTGATCAGTGGATAGGCTAATGGAGAATTCAGGCAGTCGATGTGTTAAAAGAAGAGATAGATGACAGAGTAGGGAAACAAGCTTACATTACACACTGGATATCACTAAAGACATATAACATATATATCCCACTGCAATATTAAGGAAAATAATGACTTACCATGAGGTCTTGTCTATGTATGGGTCATGGAATCTATATAATAGGGAGCTGATAATTAGGTTACATATTCAACATATTTGATGGTTGTGATGAATTCAACCATAATACTCACCTGATAAGTCCTGGTGGGTAGACAGTGTGGTAGAAGAGGGAGGAACTTCAGCAATTATAGGGAAAATAGTCAGCATTATTAATCACATCATTGCCAGCATGAACCATTCAAACAGCATCAAAACATACATTGGGTTTTACATAGCTATACCATTTGTTTGTGCATTTGATGATGATGTAGTCTGTCCTAGGAATGGGTAGAAGGGCATAACATTAATAGAGGGCAACAACAGGAGTAACAACAATTTTATGAATGAAAGATAAGTTATAGCATACCAGTGACAGACTGTTGTGAGTTTGTGTGTTGTTATGTGGATCCTGCAGTGGGAAAGTAAAGAGAAATACAACACAGAAATGTATGCAGATAACAGAAAACTGACAGTATGACATGTACAACACAGTAACTGCGGCTGCCGATACTCATGTGCCAGACATTGCACCTGTTTGCCAAATGTCCCTGTGTTGAAAAACAGTGACATTAATATCATGCATCACAGGTCTGCTGTACATTTCTGTACAGTATCAACCTGTTGCAGTAATATACCTGGTATATCTGTATTTGCACCTGTATGGCTTGGGGCCCCTCTGGATGTACCTGTAGTCTAAAATGTTAGGGAAATATCAATATAGGAGCAAACAGCAGTTCCATGGAATGAGGCTGAGGAAATAACAAATAGTGGTCGCAGTTATAGACTATATGGGCACTCACCTGCCCCTTCCCCTGGTGTTGTCCAGATGTAGATGGACCTGTGAATATAAATGCAGACAGCATTACCCAGGTTCATTGCACTGTTCTGTCTATGCTGCTGCTGTTTGTGTGTATGCCATTACACTTACATTCATTGTCATCACCCAGTGTGATTCTGTGTGCACAGTTCAATTCTGCAGCTGTAAATTCAAAATGACAATACACGAATAAATATGCAACAGGAGTATTATTTATTTATTGACCGGGTTAGTCCACTGGACCAAGAAGAGCCCATTTTCAGTGGGGGCCCGGGAAGAAATGTTCCACAAAAAAACTTGAGTATATAAAACATAAATATAAGCTCATTGCAAGGTAGAACATTTAGAAAAAAACACAGATTATAACCTATTATATAGTAGCTTCAAGAGTACTTGATATAGCTGTATGCACTACATTATGTCAAGTGCATTGCAAGCATAACATATCAGAGGTTTAGGCTACAATTACATTAAGTGATTCCTAGCAGCCAAATCATGGGAATAGAAGAGTAAGAGAACTTGGTATGTTGGGGGCAGAGGGTTGGGAATTAGCTAGTGAACAGAGTAAAGGTGATAGGCTGAGAGTGAAAAAGAACTAGGGAAGCAATTAGCTAAAAAAAAAGAGTAGATGGAAAAGAAAGAGTGAGTTTGAGGTAGGTAGTATGTTTGGAAAAGGGCAGGGAAGTGGGTTGATTGATGAAGTTGAAGGTATGGAATGACAGGAAGGTATTGAAGAGCTAGGTTATGGAAGTGGAGGGTTAGTACAGTTATAGATCTAGTTGGGATGAAGGTGGCTGTTTTGAAGGAACCTGTGCTCTGAGTTGTGCGAATGGTCAGAGGAAGGCTGTTCCAGGTTTTTGCTATTATTGTTAGTATGCGATGATTTACTCTATAGTTATCCATGTCATGCAAAATAAGACATAAGAATCAAGCACAGAGCGGTCAGATGGATCCATAAACACTGAGAATACAATAATCCACCTGTTTACCTTCTGAAAGCCTGTAATGAGTACTCTGTTGGTTGGTTGTCAGTTATTTTATTCAAAAGGTTGTAAAACCACAATAAAAAAATAGCTGAATACAGCTTAGACACAGTAACAAATTCAGTAGAGTAAAACCTTCCGACCTGATTTAGTCCATGAGTAGTGAAGTCCTTAGTTGAACGGACTGTAATGACCTCCACAAGCTGGTCCCAATAATCGGTAACAGCAGCTGTAGCTTGAGACTAAGTCCATGAACAATATAGTCCGCAGTAAAATGGACTACAATAAGCTCCTCACAGCCAGTCCCAATAAACAATGATAGCAGCTGCAGCTTGAGAATGAGTCTGTGAATATGCAGCTTGAGAATGAGTCCA
Organism: Protopterus annectens; assembly: GCF_019279795.1. Taxonomy (NCBI): domain Eukaryota; kingdom Metazoa; phylum Chordata; order Ceratodontiformes; family Protopteridae; genus Protopterus; species Protopterus annectens. The sequence goes on along the minus strand of NC_056737.1, from coordinate 1,884,682,804 downwards.
TTATTGGGACTGGCTTTGTGGAGCTCATTGCAGTCTGTTTAAACTGTTGATTGTACTATTTTACCCTACTGAATTTGTTACTGTGCCTAAGCTGTGTTCAGCTGTTTTTTTTATTGTGGTTTTACAACCTTTTGAATAAAATAACTGACAAACAACCAATGGAGTACTCAATTCAGGCTTTCAGAAGGTAAACAGGTGGATTATTGTGTTCTCAAAATAAGACATACGTGTTTGGCCTGGAACTCCGGCCTATATCCCACCTCCAGCAATGTGTCACTCACCACATGATGTATGCAGGGAGGTAAGAAATATTGTGATCTCATCAGGGAGGTTCAGTGGTGGTCCACCACTGCTGGCATTCCTAGATCTCTCATACCATCGTAACCTGTTGGCTGTACAGAGGATCATGTCAGAGCAGGCCTCATGGGATCTATTGTGATCTCCAACCACATTAATCATGTTGGAAATGTCAGGCCACACTTCATTCCTCCATAATGTATTCCCTGCATGTCCAAAGAGTCTCTGCCAAGGGAATTCTTTCCCTGCATTAAATTGTCTGTTCACAGTTTTTTGCTTTCGCTATTACCAGATTGATGTTTAGGTATTCACTAACCTAAACATTAGATCAGGTAATAGGAACCCGCTAGATTGATGTATGCTTTTGTTGTCAAGGAATATCTTTAGAAGTAGTCCTCCCACATGTCTTACTATGTCCTTGATCTACAGCACCTTTTACATCTGTGCTTCATTTTAAAGTCAGCTATGATCTTCATGGGAATGTGCATCATGATAGACATTTGCTTTTCATTTATGTCATATTTTGTTATTCATCTTGATAGAGTATGGGACTCATGGACAACTGACAATCAGGTGCAGATGACGGGCACATGCCAGGCCACTGTTAGAGTTCTCTGACAATGACAGTGATGGTGACAGTGATAACAAGGAAGCTGGACCTGCACCCATCCATGCAATCATGCCTGCTGCACCCCAGAGGAGATGATACCAGGACTAGAACAGAACAATTATCGGGATGATACCCAGGAGGTTGTGTCCAATGTGTTCTGAACACAAATGAGGCATATGATGGGAATCTACATCCAGGATATGGCATGGCTTATGTGTGACGTTTTCAGGGAGATAGCCAGGGAGATCATTTGTGAAGCTCATCCCCATCAAGCTGGTCCTTCAGATCCATAAGTATTGTGTGCTTCAGTTGTGTTATGCTGCCAACATGCTGATTGCCATATAATTGATTGGACTGTATGTGCACTGCTGTGTATGCATACCATGTAGCTGCCATGCTTATGTGTTATTGTCATTTGGCATGTAATTATGTTTCAATATATGGCTGACACGTATTAACACATTACACTTTCCTCCCATATTTAGCTGTCCGTGCATTGTGGCAGTTAACCTGCAGCTAGTGCTGCAATAATTAGCTTGTAACATAGTTTTACTAAGGAAAGTTGACAGACAATGGTTGTTGTCCATAATCCAGCACTGTCATTGTGGTACAGCTTGGAATTGTGCATTGACAGGTAATATATGTGCAACAGAAGGGCATGTTATGTGTTTTGGATGACAGTTGTCATGTTGTCCCACTGGCATGATGAGGTATTGTGTGCCATTTGGGGTATTCTACATGTACGTCATACCTGTGAGCAGTTCTCTTTTTCTGACTGTATCGGATATCAATGTAACACTGATGTATTCACCATGGTAAGGATAATGTAGTCTATAACATTACATTATGCCATGTCTGCTGTATGTTATATTTCCACTTCCATTATATCAATGTAGCATTGATGTATGCACCCTGGTAAGGATAATGTACTGTGTAACAGTACATTCTGCCATGTTTGCTGTATGTTACATTTCCACGCCCACTACTTATTCACATAAGTTCACACCTTCCATCAACACTAATTGTTTACCTTAATTGATGATTATACGTGTCTGCACATAGTCGGATCCATACTGACACACAATTGTACCTTTGACATGTGAGCATTCACTGACTTATCATTGATTTGATGTAATGATGCTCACAGGAGGGCCCTCTGCTCAGTAATGAGCAGAGTGCATGACATACACATACAGTTGTTTATTCAATATTGGCATGACATAATATGTGTATGTGACTGAAATTCTTAATTTGCTTACCTGTGCCTGTTGATGTTGCATAACTGTACATTACTGTGCATGTGTGATTTATACATGCTAATTTCTGTGGACATCAGCATTCAGTCTGTCCATGTGATATTCATTTGCCATTTACTTAAAGGTATTTTGGTTTGGCTTTGACAGCATCCTATGTGCTATATGCATACATCTGGAACAGGTAAACTTACCTTGCTGTCATGCTTTTCCCTGATGTGGGCCCAGGTTGTCCAGCTCACTTCCACCTTCATGTTTTTGCATTATATTTTGCAGATATGTTTGCCTTTGTACAGTTATTGACCATTGTCATGTATTATGTTTTTGACATGGTGAACACGTGCCACATGTATGGCCATTTTATAGATACAGACATCTGGACACAAGTCACTGGCTACCGCTTACAATGCATCTTTGTTCTTGTTATACTTGTGTGTTAACCATTGTACATTGTTGAAGTTCACATGCCCAACCTGATATATTTTTAAGTTGTAATGTTAGATTTTTGCAAATATTCTTACATGCCATTGCTGTGTGTATGTGTATTGACATTGCTTTCATGTAAATTCCATTTAGTCCCATGATAGTCATACATACACACCTACAGCTATGTGCTGCCTTTGACATGGCATATGTGTGTGACATATATGCATTCAATTACACATCTGTTTGGGTTGTGTGCACCTACTAGTGCATTTATCAACCATTTTTCTGCTTTGCTGCAGTTTTGCTCTTTGGCATTGTGCTTGTTTTCTTGCATTTTACATATATGGTCAGAGGTTCTTTTCTATCTTCTGCCGGAGTTATCTAGCATTCCTATATCTGCATTTGTTCATCTGTGATGTTTCTTGGCTTGCACTTGCACTGTTGACAGACTACTTGGATATGTGTTTATTTATTCAATGTGTGCTGTGTTCCTTATTTATTAACTGACAATACACATCTACCTTTAGTCATACACATCCAGGTATGACTGACACGCAGCTTGAACATGTTGTAATGTGATAGTGTACAGCTAGCATTTTACCATGGCTGGTATGCACGTCCACCCTCTTTGACAACTTTCTATTGATGGTGTTGTGTAGTATACCATCTGTGTAACTTACCTGTCCTTACTTTTTTCCCAACATTTGTCCATCATGTATTATGATATTTGTTCTTTGGGCATACCTGCTGTGATGGCCTTCTCCCTTTTCTTCCCTGTCTTTACCTTTCCTTTTATTCTTGAAAAATAAAAAGGTGGGGCCCATTCCCACCAAAAAAAAAAATGCCCATGCCCCTCTGACTTTCCCTCACATCTTCCTATTCCAACATCCCTCTTGTCTCTCTTCTGTGTCCCTCTTCTTCACCTATACCCCACATCTGCTTTTCTATCTTCCACATTTTACATCAGGTTCTCATACAATATGCTACAAGATGTTGCTGTCAAAGGCATTGTATTTTTAGACCATGTTTGACCTCTAATGGGCTACATGAAATAGAAATGCTTTACTGTTACAAGGTGGACAGTGAAACCATACCAATAATGGTAGACATTTGTTGGCCACATTTGAATGGGAATCCTAGAGAATCAATTTCAATGGATAACATGGTATGTGTAGCTTTTCATATGCTAGTTGCAGGGACTTTTCAGCAATTTACAGGGGACTCTGTGGGAGTTTCCATAGGCATCTGTCTCAAGAATTCTCCACCAGTACCTCAATGAAATTCTTCAACATATGGGGGAGCATATATGGTTTCCACATACTCCAGATAAGAGGCTGCTATCACCATGAAAATGTATATGCCATAGCTCATTTCCTTGAGGTACTGGGGGACATAGACTGCACACATTTTGAAATAAAGGTCCCACCTATTGAACTAGTAATGCAGTACGTGAAAAGAAAATGGAATCATTACATCAACTGCCAGGTGGTTTGCAATGCACAAGGTAGCATCTATGATGTGTTTGCAGGCTATCCAGGCAGTTTCCATGACTCTCACATATGGCACACTTGTGACCTGTACTCAAGGTTTGCAAGGGGTTACTTCCTACAAAGACATCAACTTGGGGATGCAGAATATGCCCTAGAACATTGGATCATGATTCCTATGAGAGACCCACACAACCCTGCTGAACAATGTTGCGACATTGCATCCACACAGACTAAATATATCATAAAGTGTGTGTTTGGGCTGCCCAAATTATGTTTCTGCTGTCTGCATATGTCTGTAGGACGGTGGACTGCAATATGACCCTTCCACCTGTGTCAAAATACCGACTGTGTGTGTGCTGTCTTTCATAACATTACAATTAGAAAACAGTTGCAGCAGGGTAACAGAGTACAAGGAATGCAGTTTCCAGCACCAGAGATGACAGAAGATGACACAGATAAGAAGTCAGATCATGAGAAAGCAGCAGCAGGGGGGAATCATGGCAGAAAGCGGCAGGCACAATATACCATGACAATGGTTAAGATGCAGCAAAAAACATATACACTCAGCACTTAATTAGTATAAAAATTAATCAGATACAAACAGTAACATGGATGCATACAAAAAGGTCAGGCATTGCTTACTCATGCAATGGCTGGATACTGTAAGCATCTGTAATAGGTAACCCCAGCTAGGATTCTCTCAGGAGCAGTACCAGATGTGTATGATCAACCCCTCATGAAGAAATAGTGCAATGCATATGGAGAAGTAAGGAGAACAAGTAAAAATTAATGTCACCTATATAGAAATATCATATTTATAACTGATACGTCCGTAACACACAAAAGTAGTACAGGCCCGTTATACTTATAAAACAGCATATATCAGTATACAGTCAGTGAGTAGTATCACAGAAACAAAACAGTCTAAACAGCAATGCAAGCACTTGTAATATCCCGCAAGCAAAACCTCCCAAAAATGTATATACTTTAGAAGGAAACAAACTATAGCAGATAAAAGTACAACTACTAAGCAGGAAAAAAAATAAAAAGCAGACAAACAGTGGTCAATATAATAAAAAATATACAGAACTCATTCAAGTAAGTGGCTTATAAGTATCTTACAATAATACTAAAGGACTCTGTATACATGAATCTGTGTTTTGCCTGACCCATATGAAATAAATGTCAGATGACTTTGTCAGAATTATTGAAACACTGCAACTACACAGCCCTCATTACAATTATTTATCCACATATTAAAATAATTAAATATTTCTATTGAACAATGCATACCTTGAAAAAAATTATAACAACAATATCTGTAGCCTTAGTTGAAACCGCTGTCACTATTTTGATTGGCAGCACAAGGGAAACAGGGTGTCCTTCCCTTGTATAATGGAAGTTCCATCCTGCTTTTTTGGTTTAGATAATCTCCTCTGTGCACATGGAATATGCTAATTAGCTCTCAAATCATTATCATTTCTGAATCACTTAATCTGCTCAAAGTGCAGAGGACATAAACATGGTGTTGGTTTCTACATGATGATGTTCACAAGCCTGAGAAGTACAAGAGAAGGGATTACTAAAGTTTGGGCTAGACAATGCCTTGAAAGTGCACCTCATTAGTAGTATGACTCAATCAATGATATGTCAGCATCCAAGCTAAAGAGAATTATACTTTCAGAAGGTGTGTCAGACAAAAAAGTCTTAAAATAATAAGTTTTAAATTATAATTACATACTTACGACTTAACCTTGGTGCACATGATAGCCAACATTTTGTAAAATAATGCGAGTTGCCTTTGCACGCTTTTCACACATATAAAATGAAGATTGTTAACACTATGGTTAAAATTTACAGCACATAAAACATTCTTTGTACTTATGGCAACCTTCAACACACTCCATGTACAAAGGTATGACGTAAAGTAATGAACATCAGTTACTTTTGACTTGCAGACAAGCTGCTTCTATCCTCATCACATATACTTGACTTTTTCATTTTTCATTTAAATGTTCCTGATGTCAGTATTCATTGTAATGTCATAAGTGCGGTGTTCAAATCTTGTGAAGGTGTCATCTATATGAAATTAAGGATTACTACTGCAAATATTTTACTCGCAGAAAACCACAAAGCTGAGAATTAATTTCACTGAATTTGTTTTTTTTTTTTTTTTTTTTTTTTGGCATTATCCTTTGTGCAGTAGTTGGCATTGCACATCTGTACCTGTTATTGATGCCCTACAGGGAATGACAGTTCACAGCCTATGAAAAAAGCTAAAAAAATATATTTTGCATGTGCAAAGACATAGCCATCAGTCATACAAATGAAACAGTGGTAAAGTGCCTTTTTTAGCATTTTTGACATTACTGAATGCTCAAATCACAATGCCATTGTAACTGATTAAATGGCTTCTTGTGTTAATGAATTATGCCCTAAACGACTCTTTAGTGGGTGAAAGGTTTGAATCTATATAGGGCTATTATACTCTTATATGACCTAATGTATTTTATCCCTTGTTTTTTTTTTCTTTATTTTAATGTAGCCTGCATGTGCATTTTACTCATAGTAATGTTGCAATGAAATTGTGTATTGTGTCTGCTAAACCAGATAATATGACCTATGTGATACCTGGAGTACTCATATCACAAATTCTAATAATAACACATTCTTGTTTGCAAGCTGGGGAATAAATTGTACATGCACAATACCATGAGAAAACAGAATGACCAATGTGCTAATATAGTTCAGTATGAAGAGGACAGCAATGCAGCTGTCAAAACATGTGTAAACAGTGCTTCAGTAGTGTACAAGCATACTGATAAAGTGTGCACCCTGAAGTAATATTTTTGTGAGGATATTCTCTTTCCTACAGTTCATCAGTCCCTTTCTCCCACACTTTTTCTAACATAAAACAATAATGATTTCAGTTCAAATAACAGCACATTATACTCATGGTGAAAGAGTGCGGTGACACAAAAATGCCATTTAATCACTTGTGCAACAGTTTGCATAGAGCACTCTGAGTGGTCAAGAATGACTGCAGAAAAATTACACTTCTTGTCTTATGGAAAAAACTCAAAAAATGCTTATATGTGTGCGAAGACTTTGCAATTGGCTGAGCAAATAGGTTTGGCATCAACAAGAGTTAGTTAACATTGCAGATATTACAAATATTAATGCAATGAGAAATGTTTAAACAGTATTTCAATAAAGGAGAACCTTTCATTGCCAAAGTTACAGGGCTGTCAGATGTAGGTATATTTCCAGCCATGTAAACGCTTGTATTCCTCAGCATATACACTTGGGATATCAGTTTGCCTGTGCTTAAACTTAATACCCGTAATTCAGCAATTTATGACTCATTTTGTCATAGCTTCAGTTTCAAGGTGTTATCATTGACACCTTTTTTCTGTTATGCAACACAAATGCAACATGTAATTTTGAAAAAAATGTATATAAGAGCAACACAGGGGAAATAACCACATCATGCAGGTAATTTCATATTGGGCATTATACAGTTGATATTATGAATGCTATAAAACCATCCATGACCTGAAATCTATGGGACAACAATGTTATTTTACATGTAACTCAGATATCAAAAGAAACCAGCATTAGCTGGAGTCTCTCTGGAGCATGTATATATACTGATCAGCACCCATGGCTAATTGTTACTGCCATGTTTTTCATCTAAACTGGATATTGAAGAAATCATACATACATTTAATTCTAGCCCATTTCTGTGCTTTCCTGTCATGCAAATATAGTTCTGTAGGGTGTCTCTTTTAACACTATTATTTTTCCTGAGATCTTTGAAGAGAAAACGAGGGAAGCAATAGTGAGAGTAGTGTTCCATTTAGAGTACAGAGGTGGTGTCAGGAGGAAGCTAAGATTTTTACAGCCATCCTTGTGAAATAATACACCTCAAGGATTCTGCAGATTGACTATACCAGATCTCATTGTAAGGCTGAAGCTTGGAAAAGTTTAGGCAAGGCTGTCACCCATGTTACTAGCATCCCACACATGGGTTAACAATACCATTACAATTATAATGACTTAAAAATCTAAAAGCAAGACTCTAGCAGATGGGAAGTATATTACAGGTCCTACGACACACCTCAGTTGTGTAAGTATATTGGCCTATAAGCATGCAATGACAAACAAGTGTTCATTTTTTCTGTTATATGTAGCTTCTGCAGAGATTGAAGGAAACTGGTAGGTACAGGTTCAGGTATGATTGACTGCCATTTCATAATAGCACTGATTTTACAAATAGGTTATCAATATCTGGATATCAGTCCATAACTGTTAAACAGCTGAATGTATATGCATACTCTGTATTTCTGAATTGTACAGATTTGTATGATTACCTCTTGCAAGTTTGCAAACCTCAATGGTAAAGTAAACAGAGATGTTTGCAGGTTCAGTTGCAGACAATAGAAACTACTCTGTAATACTCATTTTATAAGTCAATAAGTAGATGTAATCATAATGTACAATAGCATGTTCTTTGTTCCAATATAAATTTTCTATAAACTAGTTTCAAGTAGTCTCACTTTTTGTAAAATGTATATAATTGTGAGAACCAGAAAAATTATACCACTAATGTAAAAGCAGTTTAAGGCTCACAGAGTTATATGTGTAAGTAAAGAATGTAAAAAGATCTGTGTGGAATATATAGTAACTAGGATATATTAAAATTAAGATAGTTATGATATCTTTTCTCTATTTTTTCTCCCCCACGCTCTTTCTCACTATACTGTGTAATTTGTTTGTTTTTTGTATTAACCTTCATTGCATTTGAGCAATCATTCCAACTGTATCCCAACCACCGGCAGAGGGAGTTAGACTGGCCATGGTGGCTTGGACTATCATCCCTCCACTAAGACTGAAAGTGCTTAACCATTTTCAGAGTGATTAAATGTTATTTTCTGACTTTGATGTGCTTCATGGCATTTTCATTGTTTTATGATTACTTGCATATACCTTTCCTGGTCACTTACAATGTGTGGTTATTTATTTTATGTACTGGAATATGTCGTCACAGGATTTGTTTGACACTTCAATACGTTCTAAGGAGAATGAAAACAATGTTACTGATGCTACTATTTTGCCATTGATGAGTAAATTAAATAGATTAATTGGGCTGCTTTTGCAGTCATTAACATAGTTAATTAGTTGTTGCCAGTTTTGGCAGGCAATATAGAAAGCTGCAATGGTAGAACACTGATTGCCCACAGAATATTTAGCTCTTCAAATGTGTATGGTGCTCTTGGCGTTCTGGCTCAATCAGCAACTTTAATGGAGCTGCAAGAAAAATTGTTACCTACACAATAAGGTAATGTCAACATTCAAGGTAAAGTGAGTGATGCTGGTTCAACTAAGGATGTTAATTTTCCACTTAATGGTGTGGCAAATACATCCATGATTAACCAACAGGATTGAGCTAGCTTTTCCTTTCACAACTGTCTAAAAAAGATACTTGTACTTAATGGTAATAGTATTGTCAATAGCGTTGTTTGTGAAATGTTGCAATATAAGATGAATAAATCTGAGAGAATGCTGATGAAGCTGCATAATTTGCAGTTGTATATCACATTCGTTAAGGATATTATTGTTGATAATATTGTCCTGAGTAGGCTACAAATTTGGAAATATCCAATTTGCAGTTGTATATCACATTCATTAAGGATATTTCTGCTGATAATAGTGTCCTGAATAGGCTACAAATTTGAAAATATCCAAATGGTATGAAGGAGAGATCAAAATTACATCATGACCTGTTAAATATCTTTGACTATATGGGTATAGAATTTGTCCATTTTTGTTAAAAATCATAAAGACAGGTGCAAAATCTTTTGAAGGGCATTGACGTTTTTGCACAATGAAATTTGGAATCTAAATATCAGAATAATTTTTCAAGGGGAGACAAAAATTGTGAGGCAGTTAAGCAGATTAAACAGAAAAAGCTTATCAGGGACCAAACAAGTGTGAAAAATGATGACTTATCCTAAACCAATGTCTAAGCAATGAAACAAATAGGATCCAATGTTGATCAACCAGGGCAACAAGCTATGTGATTTTCTGTGAACAGTGTAAACTGATAGTATACAGGAGGAGGTTTTTTAGAAACATCCACCTCACCCCTTTCCAACAGATTAAAGTGGCTAGTGATAAAGTGGCAGAATACCCTGAAAAATCAAAACCAAAAGTATTTCAATAATACAGAGCCCCACAGATGGAGTTATTCTAGGGATCAGAAATCCAGTTGGAATCATCAGAAGGCCACAAGTCAGAGATGGTAACTACAAATCCAGGTACTGTGTTTCATGGTAGCAGTGTAGAAATTTACAATTTGACTATTTGGACAATAATGACAATTTCATTTCATTGTTTTATAAAGGTTTTACTTTTGTTCCTACACTCAAATTCAGCTTAATGTTGTCTTTAATTGAACTGAAATTATTTGTTTGTAAGTTAAATTTAAGTATTTACTTTAATGAAGCTGATGGAGTAGGGGAAATTTCTACATTGAGAAAACCTAGTAGCTTCAACCCCTTCCCCTGACCCCCCAATCCATTTCTTTTTATGTATGAAAAAATGTGGGAGCTACATCCATGGACCATGTACCAGCAAAGGTTCTATAGACCTTTTTACAATCTTTCCAAGGATGCCCAAATTATGTAAAATCTTTTAACATCTGATCAATCAATTAGGATCATGAAGCCAGATGGGGGGGGGGGTGGAGTTGTAATGAACAGCCATGATTATTCTCGTCAAATTTTAGACTGTTTAATGGTGTGTCATTTTACTTGCCTGTTGCTAGAAATGTAAGCAATGTAGCATGCAATAAGACTGATCTTTGGTTAAAAGAAATATCATATGGTATTAATCTGAGGATCAATACTCTGAAATTTTTAACAGTTAAATATCCAGTTATTTCCAATATATTTGGGATACCAAAAATTCATAAAGATGCCAAAAATCTACGAATACACCCTATTTTATCTGTCTTTGGTTCAGTGATTGAGCTACTGGTCATCTTGGTGGATGAAAAAAATGAAAGAACTTTTTGGCTGACTTAAAACATGTATCAGTGACTCTTGGGATTTTTACACAAAATAGCCAAAACTGCATATGATTCACAAATTTGTTTTGCTACCATAGATGTGAAAGATCTTTTTTAATCAGTCTGCTTGACAGAGATTTGCAATGGTTACACAAGGGACTTCTCAAAACATATTATATTTTATACCAGGATATTTTATTACTAGAGCAGTGTATATAACTGGTGTTGAAAAAATCATTTTGTGTGTTTTGAGGGAGAGTACTTCCAGCAAATCAACAGTGCGGCTGGTATAATCATGTTGATGTGGGAAAATAAGTTATATATTTAATAGTTTGTTTTGGTGTCATGTCAGATTATACTGACATTACCTTCTTGACATTTATTATTGTGGAATGGAACAATAGATATTTTAATGATCGTTGCAACTATATAAACAATACTGCTAGTTTCTTCAAGTTTACAAGTGAAACTAACTTTTATTTTTTTAGTTATATGGATGTTTCTATTAACAAAAATGATAATCAGCTGAAGTTTGAATCATCATTTTTTAACAAAGCCTCATTTTCAAATAACTATTTACATTTTTACAGTGGACACCCCATGTGGCAAACAAAGAATCTAACAAGGGGTGCAAATGTTTCAATTAGTAATTTGATTTCAGATGATTTGTTCTGGGGAAGACTGGATAATTTGAAATAAAAGCTTTCAAGTAGAGAGTACTCAAGGGACATGCTAAATGATACAGTTAATTAAATCAGTATCTAAAGAGGTTATTTATATGCCCCTTTATTGAGGTGTCCCCAATTGTTTGTCAATACCAAAAAGACTACCATCAATGAAGGTTTTTCAAGGGCAATGGTCTTTTATCTCACAGTGTTATGAAGTTAAGAAGTCGATGATTAAGAACTTGCCAGTAATGTTTGGGCCAAGAAGACTTACTGACCAATGTGGTTCCCAACCCATGTTGGTATATAAAAGAGACAAACATTTAAAATGATTGTTGGAAGAGGTTCCAGTATCAAATTTGTACCTAGGTCTAATAATGTCAAGGGGATGAAAAAAGTGGAAGGTACTCCCAATGTTGGTTTATTATGGACATGATTAACGTTACAGTGGCAGGGTGGCTAATTACCTGAGGGCAGTTCTGTGTATGGATAATTATAACTGTGCCACTATTAGAGTGGTGTGCTTGACAATTTGTGCCACTTGTCCTGCATTTTATGTAGGCAAAATGAAAGATCACTCCAGTCATGTATTTATGAGATCACATACACAATAAAAGGTAGGTGACCCATAATGACTTAAGTAAACATTCTTTGGTTTGCAATAATTTTAAAAAGTTTGAATTTTTTTGTCTTAGAAAACATACACAGATTGAAAAGGGGTGGGTGTTGGCAGGACCAACTGGAAGGCAGGGAATTGTACTGGCAGCTGTAAAGCAATGCCACTCAAGCACCTGGTCTGAAAGAGCAGCTTTCTATGAACTCTATTTTATTAGAGAAAGCAGCAAGATTTTAGGTTTTTTAATGTATTAATTGTATAATATATTTTATCAATATTTTTAGTGGTTGTTTATGACATGATTTCTAGTGATTATCCAAGTTAATTTAATTCTCCTGTTATGATGTTTTTATGCATCAAGTGAATATGCAGGAGCTATTTAAATAAGGTGGTAATATGGTTGAAACAGGTCAGGTTCTGATGAAGTTTATTGTAAAACTAAGACTGAAAGCACTTGATGTTTTTCATAGTGGTGATTAATACTGTAAAATTACAAAATACTGTACTTTTGTCTTATATATAATTGTATTGTATATTTCTCTCTGCTTTTGTACAGTTGAGTATATTACAACTTGAACTGTTAGGTTTTTCTTATTTTGTAATATTTTCCTGGAGCTTTTCTCCTCAGATCTCTGCTGAAAAAGGGCTCTCTGGGCCCAGTCAGACTAACAGTTAACAAATGAAAAACAAATGTAAAAATAAATAATAAAAAATTAAAAAATAATTTCTTGTCTTCAATGTGTTTCAAGGCATTTTTTATTGTTGTGTCCTTCCACGGGTGGCTATAGTGGCGCCAGCACTGGCAGCACAGGCACCCAGCACTATTGGGTCACAACCTGTCAGCCTTGCCTCCACGATTCTTGTACTACCATCACCACCTGCATTAGGCAGTTCTGCCCTGGTGGCTGGTACAGTGCTAATATTCAAGAGTACTGCCAGTGAAGGTGGTGATTATGTCACCAAACAAGAGCTCCCAGGGCTGGTAGAGGAGATTATGGAGAGGGCTTTGGTGCCCACATTCACTATATGGAATGGATCCTGCAGAAAATTCCCAAATTGATGCCCCATCTGTCAGTGTACCAGATGCTTGTGACAGTAGACAGTGGTGATAGTTCTGAGAGTGAAGATTAAATTCCCACTATTCATGCCAGATGGGGATGCACCTCTGAATTCCCATACCTTACCCCGATCATGGTGTCCCCCATTTTGTTGTGTCCATCACTATTGCCATCAGTCTTGTATGTCCTGTATGTCTGTACCTGCTGCCAAATTTACCCTACACACCAACCCCTTTTATTCCTAAATACATTCCCAACATTCCTCTCTTAAAAAAATGAAAAGTGTACCTGTTGCACAAAGAATTATGTCCCATGCATAACTTCTCCCTTCACATATGTGGATGGGTGGATTATACACTTGAGCTGGTTCAGTTGTTCAAACAACACCATTAAGTTGTTGTCACACATCCATTATGATGTGACTATTTAATTTCCAAATTCTTCATATAAATAAAATGTTAGTTTGTGAAGAAGTGGGTTGCTCTGGTATTCTCCCATCACCTGCTCAGTCCTTGATGACTCCCAATGTCCAACCCTTTGCTTGTTCTACATTTTCACCACTGTCTTATAAACACCATTTCACACCTCTAATGTGGTCAAAAAATAGATTCACACATCACGCATGTAGCCTTTGGAATTGATGGATAAACATAAATATCTACTTCTCTACTCAGCGTTTGTGTGCCACATGGCATTGTACAGCAAATCCTACTGCCTGTTGTTGGCCTATGGCAAAAATTCAAAAAATAGTTAAGCATGCATTAATACTTTGCCATCAGCCATGAAAATAAGCTTGCAGCACTGCACTTCAGTCAGTGATTCTGGCTGAATGAATCTAATATCAGTGGTCTCTTTCACTTCTATATACTTTATTGTGTCAATGTATACATGATATGAGGAGTCTATTTAATGCACTCGGTGCACTACTGTATGCAGATTACCATTGGATTATCTCACATTTTCCTTCCCAGTGTCACAGTGTGTTCCCTTGAACTGTTACAGACATATTTTCAGACTGGTATCTATAAGTGTAATACTACTACTATCAAAGGTAGTTGCTGTGTCATTATCATGTACATAGTACACACATAATACAATATAAGTGATGTATACATAAACACAATACTTACTTGCAATAATGCATAATCAGAGATTAACAGCCAGGAATGCATAGGTGGAACTACACAGTTTGACAGCTTACACTCACATATATCTCATTCCCTACTATGACAGCTCATGTGAAATAACAAATGTCACACTCAACAGAAATGGGCATAATAATTCTGAATACCACAACAATTAATTCTTGCTTCCACCATAGCACAATGCTTGGCATCAAGCAACAAAGTCAAGTAATGGTAAATGACACTTCACTTCCTATCAAAAAATAACAAATGTGCCTTTGGTTGCAATCCAATTGAGCACCTTGCATGAATGTGCTTAATCCCACTGCATAACACTAAGCAATTCTGATATCAGTATGAAGATACAATTATGATTCTAGCTATAACAGGCTTTACAGCTTAATGTACTCCTGAGGTGATGTCTGGCTTATTCATAATGTAAGATGTTGTGAACTGTGAGACACACATTGACTGTGTGTATATGCGTTTGACAAAGCACATTGCATTGCCGCATATGTGTTTTTTCTCACTTCAGCTATGTGCTGACACTTGTAATATGACATCTTGTGTGTCATCAGTTGTTATTGCACAGCTCTAGAGTATGTGGGCTTAGATAAGCAGATGTTTAAATCCAGCAATGTGTACCTAGTTTGAATTTGTGAGAAAATAGTAAGCGATAGGAATAGCTGATCTAACATATCTGATGTGCTAGATATTTATTAGTGATAAAATATCACTAACTAATATAAAAAATAGATAAAAATGTTAGTGATAACATTTAGAAAGGGAGAGGGACTCCCCCAAGTGTTATACACCTTTTTAGTGAAAAAATATCTATTCCAACCCACTGAGCAAGTCATCATTTCAACAGTGTGCTTTCTGAAAACTGTGATTTGGAGTCAGTGGTCAATGAACAGTTCTAGAGAATGGTGACTTAGATAGGTAGATGTTTGAATCTGGCAATGTCTAACTACTATGAATGTGTTAGAAAATAGGAACAGGCAGGATTCGCTTAGTCAACAGATGTGATGTGCATAATGCAACTTAGTTCTTAACATATACATAACATTTAGAGACGTCATATGCATTCCAAGGGACTGCTCATGTTGTCTGTTCAAGTGTGTGAATTCTGGCAACTGTGATATGGCTTCTTGTGTGGCATCAGTGGTTATTACATAGTTCTAGAGAATGTGTACTTAGGTAGGTGTTTGAATCTGGCAATGTGCATTTAATATGAGTGTGCAAGTAAACAGTGCCAGTCTTAAACGTGTTACACAAGAGAAGTAATATGTTCCATTCTGTTTAGGGGTAACAACACAGATGAAGGATTTTAAAGCTCTAAGTATTACTCACCCTTTTAATGGAGCCTATGTGCATTACAAAACACTACCCAAGTTATCTCTTCATAAATGTGCTAGCTGGCAACTGTTACTTGAGTTCTTCTTTGGCATCACCAATTAAAGTACAGGTCTACAGAATGTTGTTCTCAGATAAATATGTGTTAAAATCTGGTACTATGTACCATGTATTACTGAGTTGAAAATCAAGTGATAAAAAGGAATGGCTTACTCAACAGATGGTCATGTTTACAATGGTACTTAGTGTTATTCTTTTCAGAAGTGAAATATTTTGCTACCCTAGGTGATACATCCCTTTTAAGAAACAAATATGCATTCAAACACAATGTTCAGGTTATTTATTTGACTGTGTGCCTTCTGAAAACTGTATTCTGAGTCCTTCAGTAGCATCAGCAGCTAAAGCCAAGCATACAGACTATGAATTACATGGGCAAGTGTTAATATTAGGCATTGTATACCGCGTATGACTATGTAATAATAAATATATACATTAATTAAATGAAGACATTGGTAACATCCTGGAATTGCTTAATTCACATATGTGATGTGTTATTTAATTATTTATTTTTGATGGGTAGGTCATTTTGATACACTAAGTGCAGTACTTTATTGTAAGCATGCCTAGTGTACCAATATATGTTTTGCATCTTCCATTGCATAGCTGTTACCATAACATAGCATCAGTAATCAACTGAGGGAAGTAGTAGTTGTCATTTCTTGTCCTGTGGAAAAAACGACTGAGAATTTCCCTTTAACAGCATGGGTCTGCTGATTTTTGGGCAATGGAGGTTAACAACACTGCATGGAAGAAAACAACACTATGATAGACCTATCTAATAATGTGGTACATCAACTCTAGCAGTATAAACAGTTCACTGCCAATAGGTTGTAACTGTCTGTGAGGTATGTTGAGTATTGTGATGCAGGTATTACTGTTGTTTGTTATACAATGCACAATTTATAGGCTCATAGGTTAGTACTAAGCTAACTGTCCATGTGGGCCATTTTAAGCCTAGCCACTTGCCTCACATTAGACTCAAATCCTGCACCTTGTGTCTGTAAGGTAAACACCTTAACCATAATGCCAATGTCCCAAATAATCACCCCTACCAAGTCTCAAACCCAGGCCCCTATCATGGTGCATCATAGTGCATTAGCCCACTAGGCCACTCAGCTCTTAAATGTATAACCATTTCACATAGATAGGTGAAACAGACACACTGCTGCATGGGTATATATGTAGACATACACACACTCTCACAGATTTGCCCTTATTGAGATTAGAACCCCTACCTACCTAGTAGTATACACTATAGTACTAAGTACTTATCACAAGCGCCACGGAGCTTATCTTGATAGATTCATAGGTTCATAGATTAGTACTAGGCTAACTGTTCTTGTGGGCCATTTTAAGCCTAGCCAGTTACCCTACATGAGAATCAAACCCTGCACCTTGTGATTGTAAGGTAAACACCTTAACCATGATGCCAACTTCTCACCCTAACAATTTGGTAATCATTTACTGATAATGTTGTCACAAACCCTCCAGATGTGTACTTTCTTGGTTGTTATCTATTTTTATGTGGCATTACCTAATACACATGTAAGGCAATCTGATATACAATGAAACATTTGTTGCTACACAATAATGCATTACTGAACACACTAATCGTGATAACTTCTCCTTGAATGTAAAACTTTTATAAGTGGTCTTGCTTTCACTTTTAGTCATGTCCATATTTATTCACAGACATTAAAGTGTCCAATGAATTTCTGCCACATGCGTGTTTTCTGGCAAGATTTACATTACAGTACAGGTTTCATGACATGCCCCACATCTCCTGTGTTCATACACCTCACCTGTTATGATTTCCACACCTGTAATAATTTATAATGCATTTTTGCTGTTTCACATAACATTTGTGCTTCTGTGGTATATCACTGAGGACTGCAGTTTATAATGGCTGTTCTGACATATGTCAGTTCCCATCCTTCACAACATGCACACTTCTACCGCAACTGTCATTGTATCCCCTTCCACTACTTGTAGGAGCAGTATGTACAACTATTCCATAATGTTTTGCATCTGTCCACACATGTATATATATTTTTTCAATATTCCTGCATTGGAAGCTTGAGACATTTGCCCATGTGGAGTTCAAAAACTTTTATTTCTTGCACATATTTTCCAACAATACATTTCTCCTTATGAACATTTAATGACTGTTAATGTGAATTACAATGCTAGTAATGATCAATGTGTTCATGAATTCATGGGTCTATATCACCTGAGTGAATGCTTAATTGAGTGAATCACTATTTGTTGAACTGTATTAAGTGAAAGCTCAATTGAGCGAATGCTTGGTTAAGCAAAAAGTTTCCCGGGAAAAAAAATAGCTGCCCTCCCACTGATCGGAACAAACAAAACTAAATTTAAAACACTGCAAAATGGAGCCTTCATGCCCCACACACCCCTAACTAAATATACCAACTCTGAGATTGTACCACAGTGGGGGGAAAGGGAAAATAGCCGATGATGGCCAACCACGTCCTTTCCCTGGGAAAAAATTCATTTAACTGAGCGTTCACTTAATTGAGCTTTCACTTAATACAGTTCGACAATTAGCGATTTGCTCAATTAAGCTTTCACTCAAATGATAAAGACTCTAATTCACTCAGTGCAATGTACAACAGTAACAATTTTCCTTGTCTGCTTGTTACTAGCCTTCCCCTTGCTTATGTATTCCTCGTTTACATATCTGTCATTGTGACGTGCACCCACACTCACTTCTGAATCTATAGTTTATCGTGTACACTCCTTTGTTTACATAGTACACACACACATGCACACACACACACACACACACACACACACACACACACACACACACACACACTCACGTTGAGCACTTCCTCACCTTGATATGGTGAAGACCATGTGTTACGTGTTTGAGTTGAGGCTACGTGTCGAGTGCCTTGACTTGTTGCATATTTCATTAGAAATGCTGCTCTTCTGGCAAACATGACCGATCAAATTAGCTTCAGTGCAACGCATATATGACATTAATGAATCATCCATCAGATTTCATCTACTGGATTAAGATGAAATAATTATTAAGAAAATACAATTTAAAATGTCAATTGAATTTGTTAGAATTGTTATTATTGCATTGTATTAATTGTGTGATACAGGTTAATTATATATTTTGTTTAATTTTTTAACATAATGTATGCAGCTGTTTGTCTTTATTAATGATTTGAAATAAAATAAATCTTTGGAAAAGAAATCATGATCCACCATTGCTAGTCCTCCTTCTACTACAGTCCATTTTTGTCACTACCACAAATGTGACCAGCTGGCAAGTACAGACATTCTTGGTACATCTTTATCAGAGTCTGTGCTTCCTTTTCATATCAAGTCATAAAGTGTACCAAAAAATCTGTTTTGCCGACAATAATCTCCATCAGCTGTTGGCAACAGCAGTCAAAATGTAACAATCTCAAAAAATATTGTCCTTTGAACCATTTTGTTTCTCACAAATTCAAGACAGTTAAAACTTTCCCATTCTTGCAATATTCCACTCAGTCTCAGTTTTGGTCTTCTTGCCTTTTTTCCCCCAAACTAGGCAACTCAGTTTAATAAATTTGGTTACTTAAAGCCACCATTTTATTTTGCACAAGTGCTTCTTGCTGTAGAACAGGCAGCAACATATAAGAATTTTCCTTCAATACCTTATTAGATTCACCACTAAAGGAGTCATTACACTTCAAATACCAATTTGGAAGCCCGAGTTAAACTCATCCGCTAAATAATTGCTTTAGTGGTTTCATCTACCTCTAGCTAGCAGAGTGTCATCAATTGTCTAGAGTTGCCATCATCACGAACAGAAGATGTAACATTAGCCAGCTGCCCATATACCTCTTCTTGGCCCTTGTTAAATATGTTTTTGTTACTTTTATCCAAATCTAAGGACATCATTTTTAAGATGACCAGTTAATCCACTACTGGAACTGAAATTTACCTAAAACATAGGATTAAAGCTAAACAATTGCTTTTAGACAAACAAACTCCGTGGAACAGATAACAGAACTGACCATCCTTTTTAAGCAATGTGAGGATTTCTCTGAGAATTATATGCCTTTTTGTCACTGTTATAAATCTCTGTGGTGTTGTTATTAGTACTTAACACACTTCTATATGCATGATCTTTGTGACCAGTTATAGATCTGGGTACAGTTCTTTTACTTAAAGTAATACTGTGTGACTGGTCTGTGTGACACATGGTCATATAGTTATTTCTAAGTATAATCTCCATGAGCAAACCAAACACATAAACACACAAAAACATACTCGGAGGCTCTAAATAAAAATCTGCCTAAGCAGCAGAGACCTCCAAAGCAGACACCTAAGCAACCGCTACCCCAAAACAAAACACGTGCAACACATAGCTCACCAAGCCAGTGTGCCAAAAAGTCATAGCCCTTAAGGCTAAACAACACACCTGATACACTTGTAATAGGTGACTATCGTCAGGCACACTGACGTCCCGCTCACCAGGCTGAACAAGGAGAAGGTCACAGTGAGCTGCCTGTAGGGTGCTAGGATCCGCCACATAACACAAGCACTCAGGTCACTCCAAGACAAGTACAAATATGACTCAGTCATTGTCCATGCTAGTGTGAATGACCTGAGACGTACCTCCCTGGACTACATGAAAAGAAACATAGAGGAGCTCTCTGAGCATGTAGCCTAGGCCGGTATGACCCTGATCTTGAGTAGCATCTTACCCACAGCAAGAATGATGCCACAATATGAAGACAAGATGATCAATTTCAGCAATTGGATTAAGTATTGGTGTCATTCAAAGGGGATCCAATCCCTGTCAGCCTGGGATGACATGCTCGATAAGCCACGAGGCTGCGCTAGGGACGCCTTGCACCTGTCACCCCTGGGCTTTTGGATATTGGCAAAGGCTTTTGCCACCCCCATAGTGCCTTTTTTCAGCAAGGCTCAAAAGACAAATCCACCTCCATAGGTATCACAAGGGATAAGAAACTAAGAGTAATGCTACTCAATGCCAGAAGTCTAAACCTCAAGATGCATGCACTCGAAACTCTCCTTAGCATGGAGATCATCGATATCTGTGCAGTAACAGAAACCTGGTTCAAGGCTCCCGAGAGCACCCCAGCACTACCAGGTTATACTTCATACCATGCTTTTCAGCCCCAAAACCTGGACTGAACCACAAAAGGAGGGGGAGTATCAATATTTGTCAAAGATACCCACACCTCCAGGTTGGTGGCACAGCACGAAGCATCAGAGACTATCCATGTGCAACTAACAGTGAGTAAAACTGCCTTCCAGTTTATAGCCTGCAACAGACCACCCTCCCAAACCCAGGAACCCCACTCAGCCTTCCTGAGAACACTGGAAAATATGAAGGTCTCTCCAAACACCATTATATTGGGTGACTTCAACTACCCAAACATAGACTGGAAGCATTATTCTAGCTCCAACACCCTAGCCCAAAGGTTCCTAGAATTTATAAACTCAAATGCTATGGAACAACTTGTTACCACTCCCACAAGAGGGGAAAATATACTGGACCTGATCATCACCAACATGGGGGCTCTATGCTCCAGACCAGAAGTGTATCCCTCACTGGTAAGATCAGACCATAAACTAATCTCACTGGATATTCACATCCCAACCCCACCCCCTGCCCAGAAAACCACAGTGAAAAACTTCCCTAAAGCAAATTTCACACTCCTCAAAACTGAGGCGGAATCCTTCAAAGTCCCCAGGCCTGTGGAAAATATGGCCCAGACTGCAGAATCCTTTATAAACACATTCTATGAACACCTTCAGGAATGCATGGATCATGCAATCCCAAATAAAACCAAGACCCAATCCTCCAAAGGCAGGTGTCCTGTCTGGTGGACCCTAACCTTAAACAAACTATACAACAGAAGGAGGAAGCTACTACATGATAGAGCAAAATCCCAAAAAGGGAAGGCATCTCTGATCAGTATTAGCAAAAAACTATGGGCACTCATAAAATCGTCTAAGGTCAGCTTCGAGAGAAAAATTGCACAGAACAGTAAGGATAATCACAAGGCTTTCTTTAGTTATGTTAGGAATCTGGGTGGGAATTCCCAGATATGCTGAGAATTAGTCCAAAATGACAAAAAATACACCGAACCCACAGACATTGCCAACATCCTAGCTGACAGGTTCAGTGCAAACTCCCCCCCCCTCCCCACCAAAAGGGCAAATATCTATCCCAGCAGAGTGCTGCCCCCCTGACATCTCAGATGCTTGGGTAAGAGTCGACCTCTGCAAAGCAAAAAACACAGCATCAATGGGACCAGACGGTGTCCCGGGCTGCGTCCTACATGAACTCCAAGAAGAGCTAAACCCAAACATAAAACTATGGTTAAATCTCAGCTTTACTACAGGATATGTACCCAAAGAGTGGTGTACAGCAATAGTGGTCCCTCTCCACAAAGGTAGTGCCTCAACGGATCCTGGAAACTATCACCCCATAAGCCTGACTAGCTTGGTCTGCAAAGCTATGGAAAGGATCATCATGGACCTCATAAATAAAGATATTGGGGACCTACAGACACTGGATCCTACCCAGTTCGGCTTTGTTAAGGGCAGATCCTGCCTCTTAAACCTGGTTGATTTCTTTGAAACAGTCATCAAGGCCATTGACGAGGGGAAGGTGGTCCACACAGCCTACCTGGACCTCGCAAAAGCCTTCGATACAATACCCCACTCGGACATTATAGATAAGCTCACCAACTTAAATATAAACCCCTATGTCACTAGATGGGTTGCAAACTGGCTCAAGGACAGAACCCACATGGTTAGAATTGCTGGAGCCATGTCAGACTCCAAACCAGTTACAAGTGGCGTCCCACAAGGCTCAGTCCTGCAACTTCTCTTGTTCGGTATATATTTCTCGGAGGTATAGGCCAACATGGAAGGACTGTGGCTGACCAAGTTTGCAGATAACTGCAAACTAGGCACCATAATCGATTCTCCAGCCGACACAAGCATCCTACAAAAGGGCCTCATAGAAACAGACAACTGGTGCCAGAGTCATGGCCTCAAGCTAAACACCAAAAAGTATACAGTCATCCCCTTTGGCAAAAACAAAGGGGTATACACACATAGGTGGTAATCCATTAAGTACGGCAGAAGTAATTAGGGACCTGGGGACCCAAGTTGATAGCAATCTTTCATTTGAAAACCACGTGGTCAAAGTGGTTAGAAAAACATTTTATACAGCCCACCTAATCATGAAGGGATTCAAATCTAGATCAGGGGAGGTCATCGTGCCTCTTTACTCATCCCTCATCAGGCCCATAATTGAGTACAATGCCCCTTTTGGGATGTACCTTACCAGACACCTGCAGCAACTGGAAAGACCCTAAAAGTACCTCACCAAGTGGATCAAAGGGCTCAAACAGATGCCATATGCTGCCTGATTAAAGAAACTCCAGCTCTACTCAGTGGCATACCGCCTGCTCAGAGGTGATCTGTGCCTGACGAATAAAGCCATGTCCAACCCGGAATTAATGGACATGCTGCACCTCAGAAAATCCAAATCCCATCGAGCTATGCGCTCAAGAGACTTGAACCTCAGAACTGAAATAAATAGGACATGCTGGAGGGACAGATTCATAACCCAGAGGCTCCCTTCACTCTGGAATAAAATTCCAGTCCAGGTTAGGCAGAGTCCCTCATTGACTCTCTTCAAGAGGAATCTTGATGAGTGGATGGGAGGTTGTAGGTTTACCCCGGGTATCACTTCTGTGTCACTGTTAGACAGAGGCACAGTATACTAACCTTGAAAAAGGGAATAGCAAAATTCATTTAAAATGGGTGGCGAAAGCCAAACACACTCTGGCTAGGCTTATAAATGCCCTAGGGCAGATAGCCTAGTATGAACCTGTGAACCTATGAGTACACAGATGTACTCAATGTTGTTTCCTAATAGTATCTCAGCAATTGCAAATGGAAGAGAAGCTGATCCTGCCACATTTAAGAATATCAATGACTCTCACAAACTAGTAAGAAACTTGTGCTGCTATACACTGTATTGTCTGATATAATTAGTGTATAGAACATGTGCAGGCCTAGACCCATGTAGTTTATCCACTGTTCCCATAATTGGCTAGCATGAAAACACCAACATATTGTACTGATGTGTTATCTGTCCATTATGTTATGCTATCATGCATGCTGAGCTTTTACTATTCTACAGCTGGTTCTGCAGGCTCTGTTAAGCTGCAAAGGCCAGGGTTTATATTAGAACATCGAAGTTTCAAAACTTCAAATGTTCTAATATCGACCCCTATTCACTGAAAGCTGAAAGTATCGAAGCAACAGAAAAACACATTTTTTCCTAGGGAAAGAATTTGGTTGTCCATTTCTGTTGCTTCGGTATTTTCAGCGCTGTGGAGGAAAGTTATGGGTCGGGTTCAGGTAAGTGTGCGATTGAGCGTGGGTTAGGTTAGTTAGGGTTAGGGTGCGGATTAGGTATGTGTGCGATTGTGTGGACGTGAGGGTTAGGGCAGGTTAGGTGAGTTAGGGTTAGGGCATGTCAGGTAAGTGTGCGATTGTGTGGATGTGAGGGTTAGGGCGGGCTAGGCGAGTTAGGGTTAGGGCGCAGGTGAGGTGAGTGTGCGATAGTGACAGACCTTAGGGTTAAGGTTTGGGTTAAGGTAAGTGGATAGTTAGTGGTGTGTGTATAGTTTATTGTAGGGTTAGGTGTAAGATTTTTGGTGTATGTGTGTGGATTGCTGTTTGTTTGGTGTGCTTGTGTTGTGAGTATGTGTTTTGGAACAGCAAATTTTTTCCATAGGAAAAAATTTGTTGTTCTGTATGTTTGATGTTTTTAGCTTTCACTAAATAGGGGTCGATATTAGAACATTCAAAGTTTTGAAACTTTGATGTTCTAATATAGACCGAAAAGGCCACATACCCATGTGCCTTTCTACATGTTTGTAAGTCTTGACGGATAATATCTATTATGTGAAAGCATCACAACATCATTTCTCTTGTATATGTATGGGTTAATTGCTGTGCCCCATATACTGTGGTCCAAAATCACTATCATTTACTCTCACATACAAAGAATGACTGACCTGTTGGACTATCACCTGGGATATGTACAAGAGTTTCCACTGGAATTTAACTTGCCATATTCATATTTATCTTATACATTACAACATCCATGACACAGAATGGAAAATGATGAGCAGCCAGTAGTGAGGGTCAGTAGCCTACAACTACTTTGCCTTGCAGCAAGCATCACTGAAAGAGTTGTTGCTTATCCTTTTCTGCTGATAGTACTGCCAACTGTCTGCAGCAGCAGGATCAGGTTGCATAACATCCTGCTACAGCACCTGTCCAGGAAGTAGCTTGCCTGGGGATGATGGAGATTTACTAGTCCTGTTATATTTTGAAGGTGTGGCTGTTGTGCCACATAATGTGGTGGACAGAATTGCCCTATGACTGAAGAGAGAGCATGTTCCTAGGTTCATAGGTGTGTACTAGGCTAATGGAACAGGGGCCTTTATAAGCCTAGCCCATAGAAATGCCCTGGCATTGTGGCACCCATTGTTAGTTCCCAGTACCTCTATCAAGTAGAGCCACTGGATGACCCCGGGGAGAACTTTCTAGTTCCCATCCACTCATCAAGATTTCACTTGAAGAGGGCTAGTAAGGTGCTCTGCTTGACATGTATGGGAAGTCTATTCCAGAGCATGGGTAGTCTGAGTCTTTGGGTTATGAACCTGTCCCTCCAGCATGTTCTGTTGATTGTGGTAATGAGGCTGAGGTCTCTGGAGTGGCTGAGGTCTCTGGAACATGTGGTTTGGAGGGATTGTGATTTCTTTAGATGCAGCATTTCTAACAGAGCTAGGTCAGACATGGCTTTGTAAGTCAAGCAGAGATTGCCTCTTAGCAGATGATATGAGACAGAGAATAGCTGGAATTTTGTTGAGTCTGACCATGGAGGACATGTAGTTAAGGCCTAGGATCCTCTTCATGAGGTACTTTTGTGGCCTCTCCGGCTGCTGAGGTACATGCCCAATGGGGCATTATACTCTATGATTGGTCTAATGAGGGAAGAGTAGAGAGAAATGATGACCTCTTACATCCTGGATGCAAAAACCCTTGGTAATTAGATGTGCCACATAGAAGGACTTTCTGACCACAGTGACAATGTGGTGGTCTAAGGAGAGGTTGCTGTCAACCTGTGTCCCCAAATCTCTTATAACACCTTCAGTGTTCAGTGGGCTCCCATCGATGTGGTAATTAGTGGGAACTGAGTTTTTCTCAGAGGGGATGACGAAGCATTTTTTGGTATTAAGCTTAAGGCCATCGTTTCGACACCAGTCATTGGTTTCAATAAGGCCTTTCTGTAGGATGTCTGCATCACTTGGGGAGTTAATAATGGCTCCCAGCTTGCAGTTGTCTGTAAATTTGGTCAACCAGAGTCCCTCCACGTTGGCTTGAACTTCTGAGAGGTAGATGCCAAACAGGAGAGGACCCAGGACCAATCCCTGTGGGACTCCACTCATGACTAGTCAGAAGTCTAACTTGGAGTCTGCTACTTTCACACTGTGGGTTCTATCTGTGAGCCAATTTGCAACCCACCTAACGATATAGGGGTTGACGCCTAGTTTGCTGAGTTTATCAATAATTCCTGAGTGAGGAATGGTATCAAAGGCCTTGGCCAGATCGAAGTAGGCTGTATGAATTGCCTTACCTTCATCCACCGCTCTGGTGACTGACTCAAAGAAGTCAACCAGATTGACCAGGCATGATCTACCTTTCACAAAACCAAATTGCATGGGATCTAGAGTTTGGAGATTCCCTATATCCTTGTTAATTAGGTCCATAATGATGCGGTCCATAGTCTTAGATATCAGACTTGTCAGGCTAATGGGGCAATAATTTCCAGCATCTGTAGTTGCTCCTCCTTTATGGAGAGGGATGACTGTAGCAGTGCACCATTTGGTAGGGACAATGCCTGAGGTGAGGCTGTGAGTGAACAGAGCACACATATGTGGTACCAGGTCACTTTGTAATTCATGTAGAACACAGCCAGGGATATCGTCAGGTCCCATGGAAGCTGTATTCTTGGCCTTAGACAATTCAGCTTTAACCTGTGCTGCAGTAATGTTGGGTGTCTGGCATTCTTCCAGTATTGAGATTGGTCCTTTATGGGGGTAAAGAGGGGTAAAGCTGGCACTGAATCTGTCGGCCAGTATGTTGGCAATATCTGTTGGCTCAGTACAGGCGGTACCATTGTGCAGTAACTCAGAGGAAATTTGGGTATTGCCATGGAGATTCTTGATATAACTATAGAAGGCTTTGTGGTTGTTTTTAGTGCCTGGATCAATTCTGCCTTCATAGCTGGCTTTGGAGGTTTTGATGAGAGATCTCAACTTTTTTGTTGAAGCTAATAAGGGCATTTTTCCAGTCTTGGGACTTCACATTTTTCTGCAATGGTTTCTTCCTTGTGTTGCAGAGTTTATTAATGGCAAGAGACCACCAGACTGGCTTCCTCTTTTTGGAGAAGAGCATCTTGGTTATGTTGGGTATGGCTAGTTCCATGCATTTATGTAGGTGTTCGTACAGTGCATTAGTGTATGATTCGGCAGTCATGCATCTATTTTCCATTGGCATGGGTGCCGTGAAGTTAGCCACCTCTGTTTTTAGGAGTCCAAAGTCAGCTTTGGAGAAGTTTTTAATGGTGGATACCTTTGCAGGGGCTGTGGGTGAGATGTAGATTTCCATGCTGATTAGTTTGTGGTCAGAACTAACCAGGCAAGAATTGACTATTGGTATAGAGCAACAGTTGCCCATGTTAGTGTGATGCCCATGTCCTGCCCCAGCAATCAAGGAGCCTCAATCCTCACCACTAACACCAGAGAGGGCATCACATATATAAGGGAAGGATAACAAATACACACAGTAAAGTGAAATTTCTCTTAAGAGCACACAGAGATCACAATAAGTCTAGGGCTGGTTGCTCCCTTGCTCTCCAGGTCCCCAATAAGCTAACCTCCAGTAGCCTCTCTGTCCAACCAGTTCTTCGTGTTGCTAGCCAAGTAGCTGACACACACACACACACTTTGAGATAAGTATTTATACAACTTCACAGACACTCCTGGGAAAGGCTGACACAAATTCTCCAGCTCCGCCCCTATATCCAGACTATACGGTAGTAATTCCTGCCACCACCAAGTAATAATTATCAGCTACCCAAAGCCCTTAAAAAGGTGTCCAATTATTACTGTGCAATATTATTATCCAATTGGTAAGTGTGACTAAGCCTTAAGGCTTATTAGAGTGGCTTTGTACATAAACTCTATAAATATGCAATGTACTCTAGAGCTTAACTTATCTCTACATAAACCAGCCACAGTTGAAAAGGGTTTAAAATATTTAATAATATATACTCAAAACACAAGATAATACTACTACACCACAGTGCCACTCAAGAGTTCAGAGATCACACAGAAACTTAAAATAATTCAGTAGTATAGTTCTGACATAATAGAAAAACACTTAATATAATCTTTTTAGTCCTAGCTATTTCTACAAGAAATTACACTTCTAAGATAACTTACTTAAGACAACAGGCAGTGTTGTAGGTTGGATATCAAGACAAAAGTGCTTAATAATCTCTGGTTCTCTCCGTTTAAATTGAAACTGCAGTTCTGCTAAAATATTACATCATCTTTTACACTCCTGGTTCCCAGGCCACACAGAAACTGCATTTGCATTATTTTTACACTTAGAGCAATAATGACATTCCACATGTAAATTCTGGTCATTAACTTTAGCCTTAAAACAATAGGCAGGAAGTCTTCATCTAGCCGAACGGGAGCTGACTTGTAAACGTGAAAGGCAGTGATGAAATAATTTTAATTTCAAAGGACCAACAAGAAATTCTTGACTTAGCTTCCTTTACAGCAGATGGCAATGTTGCCACATTGTTTTAAGTTCAACATTTCACATTTACAAATGATAGAATTATCTATAAAATCCTATCTGGCTAGGTTGGCAGCCTTCACCCATCTCTACCAGTCTTCACACCCCCCCCCCCCCTGAGAACTCAAGCTATTTTTTTCAAGTGACCCTTGAGAAACGCCACTTGAGAGGGTTAGGTCTATCTGAGTATACCTACCCCATTCCCTATCTTGAGAGCCCATCTGCATTGGCATTGCTACTCCCACTGTGGTGCTGCACTGACATATCACATGCTTGCAATCCCAGGATCCATCTTAGCAACTTGGCATTTTGCTGACTGGCTCTGTTTAACAATGTTAGAGGTTTGTGATCTGTCATAACAGCGAATTTCCTTCTATACAGATAAGGCGGAAGTTTCTGCAGAGTCCACACTATGGCTAGACATTCCTTCTTTACAGCTGCATAGCATTCCTCCCTGGGTTGGAGCCTATGACTGAGATAAACCACTGAGTGCTCTTCCCCCTCTGAAAAAATCTGGCTAAGTACAGCCCCCGGCCCATAGCTTGAAGCATCCACCTGCACAACAAATTCTTTGCTGCAGTCTGTACTGGCTAACAAACGGGGTCCTCCCAAAGTTTCTTTAAGCTTCTGAAATGCCTGCTCACATGCTGGGGTCCACACTACCTTATCCGGCCTGTTCTTCCTTGTCAGGTCTGTGAGGGGAGCAGCTATGGTACTATAACTAAGGATAAACTTTCTGGAGTACCCTGCTTTCTCTAAAAATGCCCTCACCTGCTTTTTAGTAACAGGTGCAGGCCATGCCTGAATGGCTTCCACTTTGGCAGGCTCTGGCCTTATCTTACCACTCTCCACTCTATGTCCTAGGTAGGAGAACTCTGCCATACCCACCTGACATTTGCTTGGTTTAGTGGTCAACTCTGCCCTCTGTAGTCTGCCCAGCACCTCCCTGACATGCTGAAGGTGCTCTGGCCAGGAATGGCTCTAGATGGCAATATCATCTAGGTAAGCAAGGAAAAACCCTCCTGCTCCTGCTAGGATATTATCTACTAGCCTCTGAAAGTCGCTGGGGCATTCTTCTTCCCAAAGGGCATCTTTTGAACTCATACAAGCCAAAATGAGTCACAAAGGCTGACTTCTCTCTAGCACTGGGAGTCAAGGGTACCTGCCAGTAGCCCTTGGTAAGATCAGTGGTTGTAAGATACTTAACCCCACCCAGCTGCTCCAGGGCCTAATCTGTTCTAGGCATGGGGTTAGCATCCGATTCTGTGTGACTATTTAATTTCCTGTAGTCCACACAGAACCTGGTGCTGCCATCCTTTGTGGCACCAGCACCACTGGGGAGGCCCAGGGACTGTTGGACTCTTGAATCACCCCTAGTTCCAACATTTCCTGTACCTCTTCCATCAGGGTCTGTCTGACCCTCTCAGGCACCCTATAATGGGCTTGCCTAATTGGCCTTTGGGGTCCTGTAGCCACCTGGTGCTGCACCAGGTGGGTGCACCCTGGTTTCCCAGTGAACATGTCCCCAAATTCCTGCAACACTGCATGGATTTCTCGAACCTGGGTAGAGATCGCTGCTGGGATATTGCTACCCCTTCCACTGAGGTGTCAGCCCGAGCCTCACTGAGGAGATCAGTCCCCAGATCTCTCTCAGACTCCTCCTGCAATCCACTGCAAATGCTCAGCACAAGGGCCTCCCTGTCATGATAAGGTTTCATCATGTTAACATGGTACAATTTGTGTCCCTGCCTTCTGCCTAGCAGTTCCACCATGTAGATAACAATGCTTACATTTCTTGCCATGCTGCTTGCAGTTTATTGTGTCTGACAGGAATGAGAACCATTACCTGCTGCCCTACAGCATACTCTCTAGCTCGAGCATTCCTGTCATACCACACCGTTTTCTGTTGTTGGGCTTCTGCCAGATTCTCCTGGGCCAAGCCCATGAGTTTTCTGAGCCTTGCCCTAAGGTTTAGGGTGTATGTCACAACAGAATCCTTGTGAAATTCGCACTTACCTTCCCACTCATCTCAAATTAAATTTAGAGGTCCCCACACCCTATGCCTATACAGCAACTCAAAGGGTGAAAAACCTGTGGATTCCTGGGGAACCTCTCTGTAAGCAAACAACAAATGAGACAAATATTTGTCCCACTCCCTCTTAAACTGATCTGTAAATGCCCGTAGCATGGACTTGATTGTAGAGTTTAACCTCTCAACAAGACCACTAGTCTGGGGATGGAAGGGGGTGGTCTTCATGTGCTTCACCCAACAGGACTTCCACAGACAAGCCAGCACGTCTAACATGAAATTGGCACCTCGGCCAGTCAGTATATCTTTTGGAAAACCCACCCTGATTAAAATCTCTAACAAAGCATTTGACAACGTTTCTGCCTCAATGGAGGACAAAGCCACTGCCTCAGGGTATTGTGTAGCATAATCTACAACCACTAGAATATATCTTTTCCCTGTGAAACTTGGGGTACTCAGAGAACCCACAATACCCATAGCTACCCTCTGCAATGGCTCCTCAATCACAGGCAAAGGCATCAAAGGAGTTCTCACCTTGTCTCCTGCCTTGCCTACATTTTGGCACTGCTCACAGGTCCTGCAATACCCTGTTACATCTCTGGTAATTCCAAGCCAATAGAATTTCTGCATAGTATGCCTCTTTGTATGTTTTAGGCCCATATGACCTGCAAAGGGAATATCATGGGCTATGGCTAAAAGTGCCAGACTGTAGGCTCTAGGTATTACCAACTGCTGTACTCTCTCACCTTCTAGCCCTCCCTCAGGGGTCCACTTTCTGTACAGTAACCCTTTGTCCCAGTATAATTATTCCCCCTTCCCTTGAGAATCAGGTGCCTGCCTAGCTACCTGCCTCAGTCCTTGCAATGTAGGGTCTGAGAGCTGAGCCTGTCTTAACTCTCTCCTTGTAACCCTTCCAAACTCCCCTTTCACAGGAAGTCTGGCATCCTCTGACAGTGGTGCCTCACTGTCAGCCTGGGCACTACTACTCACCTCTACCTTTGCAGTCACTCTGCCCGAGGGACAATCAGTACCCACAAGCAGCTGTGGCTCACATTCAGTTTCACTGCTACAGAGTAGCTCCTTCCCTGAAGTAACCACCTCACCAGTCCTGGCTGCAAGTATGCAGTCTGTCTGGGTCTCCCCCAGGCTACTAGACCCACATGCTTGTCTCCTGGCTTCACTGCATGTAACTGGATAAGCACATGGTACTGCCTCATCCAAATCCTTCCCTTTCAAGACATATTCAGGATGGTAGTTTAGCACCCCTGTTGTCTAAAGCAACCTACTATTGGCATTTTGTCTTTCCCACTTACTGGCTCCCACATATTTGGTTCCCCACCTTGCCTCCATGGACACCTTTATGCCACCTGGCCCTACTGGTTGCATTCAAAACATTTAACCCTAGCTCCTGGATGTGTACCTGGACTAGTGGCTTCCCCTGCTACTGGCAGATTCTTTTGTGGCAGTCTGTACAGCCCACCATGTGTTCCTTTAGACCCATGAGCAGTACTCCAGGTACCCTTCCTGTGCAGGGCTGCCCTGCTTGCCAGGTATAGGTCTCCCTTCTTCCCCAACTCATCTGAAGTAGCACATTGTCTATCAGCTAACCAGATCCTCATGTCCTCAGGCAAAGTGCTAAGGGCTTGTTTCCTCACCTAAAGGTCTGCTAGCCTTTCAAAAGTGGTGACCTGACATCCACTCACCCAGCTATGAAAATAAGTGCTTAGTTCAGCAACATATTTACACACACTTGCATCTGCCTTGCGTCTATGCTCATGAAACTTTTTCCTATACATTTCAGGTGTTAGCTTAAAACATTCTAAAATATATTTTTTTTACAGCAGTATCATCAAAACAGATAGCATCAGGCATTTTTGACAAAAAAGTTGAAGCTTTCCCATGGAGTAAGGGGGTCAGGAACCGTACCCAGAGCCTTTGGTCAACACTATACTGTTTGCATACCCTCTCAAACATATAAATGAAACTATCAAAATTATCCCCCTCTTTAAATTGCAGAAGAAATTTACTGGCCTGTTGTGCTTCGGGGGTCCAGTTACTCCATGACTCTAGCAAAGAGTTAGCATTTCCCTTTCATGCCTCCTCTGATGCTCCTTTTCTTCTGCTTCTATCTCCAAACATCTGGCCTCCATCTCAAGTCTCTTTAGCTCCAGTTGGATTTTTAAGTCCACTGCAGAAAGGTTGAGCTGTCCATTCTCTGAGGATATTGTATCTCCATTGCCAGTCTGATTGTCCTTTGCAGAAAGGTTGAGCTGTCCATTCTCTGAGGATATTGTATCTCTACTGCCAGTCTGATTGTCCTCCTGGATGCTGTTTTCTGCTGCAGCTGTAACCAAGGCTGCAATCAGGACTGCCTTAGTCAGGTTTCCATGCACCAGTCCCCTAGCCTGGCACATCTCCACCAGCTGGCTCCTTGTTAGCTTTCCATACTCCTCTGCTGACATGCTGATTGCTCACCCTGGCTAACTAAGCTAACAAAAGAAATAAAACAATTGTGATCTGAACTCTGAGTATTCACTGTGTGTCTGATTTAGAGTACAAAACACCTTCAGAGATCACTGTACATAAGCTACAGGATTCACTCTACCCACACCACTACAAGCCAATCAGTATTTGACAACCAATTAATATGTGATGTGGATATTCCACTAATGCCCAACAATTAATATGTGAAGTGGATCCCACCACTGCAGACCAATTAATATGTGAGGATATCCCAATCACTGCCACAAATTAATATGTGACACCCATGCCCTGGCCCAGCAATCAAGGAGTCTCAATCCTCACCCCTAACACCAGAGAGGGTGTTTCATATGTGAGGAAAGGATAACAAATAGACACATTAAAGTGCAATTTCCCTTAAGAGCACACAGATATCACAGTCAGTCTGGGGGTGGGTGCTCCCTTGCCCTCCAGGTCCCCAATAAGACTCCCCACTGGCACATCTATAGAGTCCAGATTTCAGCCTAGCTGGCAAGCTAACCTTCAGTACCCTCTCTGTCCAACCAGTGCTTTGTGTTGCTGGCCAAGTCGATGACACACACACACACACACTTTCAGATAAGTATTTATACAACTTCACAGCACTCCTGGGAAAGGCTGACACAGATTCTCTATCTGTGCCTCTATACCCGGACTATACAGTAGTAATTCCTGCCACCACCAGCTAATAATTATCAGCTACCCAAAGGCCCTTAAAAGGGTGTCCCATTATTACTGTGAAATATTATTATCCAATTGTTAAGTGTGACTAAACAGTCTTAAAGCTTATTAGAGTGGCTTTGTACAATAAACTCTATAAATATGCAATGTACTCTAGAACTTAACTTATATCTACATAAACCAGCCATAGCTGAAAAGGGTTTAAAAATATTTAATAATAAATACTCAAAGTACAAGACGATACTACTACATCACAGTGCCACTCAAGAGTTCAGAGATCACACAGAAACTTAAAATAATTTAGTAGTACAGTTCTGAGATAACAGAAAAAACTTTGTCTAATATTTTTAGTCTTAGCTATTTCTACAAGACAATACACTTCTAAGATAACGTACTTAAGACAACAGACAGTGTTATAGGTTGGATATCAAGACAAACATTCTTAATAATCTCTGGTTCTCTCTGTTTAAAATAAAACTGCAGTTCTGCTAAAACATTACATGATCTTTTACACTCCTGGCACCCAGGCCACACAGAAACTGCATTTACTTTCTTTTACACTTAGAGCAATAAAGGACATTCCACATATAAATTCTGGTCATTAACTTTAGCCTTAAAACAATAGGCAGGAAGCCTTCATCTAGCCGGACTGGAGCTGACTTGTAAACATGAAAGGCAGTGATGAAATAATTTTAATTTCAAAGGACCAACAAGAAATGCTTGACTTAGCTTCCTTTACAGCAGATGACAATGTTGCCACATTGTTTTATATTCAACATTTCACATTTACAAATTATAGAATTATCTATAAAATCCTATCTGGCTAGGCTGGCAGCCTTCACCCATCTCTACCAGTCTTCACAGTTAGTAATAACCAAGTCAAGGATGTTGCTTCCTCTAGTGGGGGTAAGAATTAGCTGGTCAAGGGCACTGAAACTGACGAATTCCAGGAAGTGTTGGGCCAGTGCATTGGTACATGAGTAGTTTTTTCCAGCTGATGGAGGGGTAGTTGAAGTCACCTAGTATGAGAGTGTTGTGCTGGATCTTAATAGTTTCCATGGTGCTTAGAAATGTGGAGTGAGAGCCTTGGGACATGGTTGGGGACCTATAGCAGGCTATGACCTGAATTGCAGTCTTACCCAATGTTAGTTGTACTTGGAGTATCTCAGATGCATTATGCTGGGCTACTAGTCTGGAGGTGTGCATATCCTTTATGAATATGGAGACATCACTGCATTTGGAGCTTTGTTCCATGTTCTGGGGCCAAAAGGTGTGGAATGAGTTATAGTCTTGTAGTGCAGGGGTGCTTTCTGCTGCTTTAAACCAGGTCTCTGTCACAGCACAGATGTTGATGTTCTCCATTTTGAGGAGTGCTTCGAGTGAGTGCATCTTGTGATTTAGACTTCTAGCATTGAGCAGCATGACCCACAGACTGCATTTATTTATAGTTGTTATGGTGGTAATTTGGTCTTTGGAACACTGCCTAAAAAAGGCACTATAGGGGTGGCAAGAGCCTTATCCACTACCCAGAAACACAGGGATGATCGATGCAGGCCATCTCTGGCAAAGCATTGAGGTCTGTCAATCATGTCATCCTGAGCAGACAGATACTGGATCCCCTTAGAATGACACCAGAAACTTAGTCAGTTGTTGACGTCAATCATTTTCTGTTTGTACTGTGGTACCATTCTGTTGATAGTGGATATAGTTGTTCTTATCTGGGTTCCTTTCCTGTATGGATTTTGTTTATTATTATAGTTTTTAGCCTTGCAGTTGTAGTTCTAGTTGTTTTATTGTTTCTGTGTTCTGATGTAAAATGTTAATAAAGCATCTTTAAAAAAAAAACAAAGCTGTTCTATGCATATGAAGTGACATTAGAAGCAGACTCTAAACAAGAACTTCAACAAAATGATAATGGGAATGGAATTCAAAACTGAAGGCACGTGGGATAAAACAGACTACAGACAAGACTGTTGTCGTGGCAACAAATGGGAGAATCAGAAGAAGCTGAAAATTGAGACAGAAGGGAAGATACTGGAACAGGTTAACACTTCCAAGTATCTTGGAGGGGAGGAAGAAGAAATGAAAGTCTTAATGAGGATATCATATCTAGAATCAGAGGGGCTGCAGCCAAATGACACAGTTTGGAATGGATTTTGAATGACAGAAAAATATCAAAGAAGTTGAAAAGTAAGCTGTGCAAAACAGTGGTGTAACCCATATTGCTGTATAGTACAGAAACTTGGTGTGAAGGTAGAGCAGTTGAGGAAGTTGTTGGTAATGGAGATGAAAATCTTGCGATGTGTGGTAAGATTGCACACTGTGAGACAGGTGAAGAAATGATGACATCAGAGCAGAAGTCTAAGTTATTACAATTGCAGAGAAAGTCAAAGAGACCAGATTACATTGTTTTAGGCAAATTTTCAGGAAATCAGAAAATTTTGATGAAGAAGATTTGGGACAAATAGGAAAAAATCAAGTGGAAATGAGCATGTCCAGACAAATGACTGCATTACACGAAAGAAGAGTTGTGACAGTCATGTATGACTGTTGAAGAAGGTAGGAGAGTGCATTAAATCGAAAGAGGTAGCAACACTTGACCTTACACCCCAACTACATGTCAGAAATGTGAAAACAAGGTTGATAATCATAATGCATTAGTCTGCATATGTTCTTCTTTCATTGTCTGGTGCTGGTAAAATATAGAACTGCAAGCTGGTTCTGTGCATCTTTTACTGGATCTATTGTATTCAGATTGGACTACCTTGGTGTGCCTGATACTTTTTTTTTCAGAGGTTAAGTGGCCTTATGTGGCTCTTAAAAAATGCCCTGTTACATATACACAATAGCTGCAAACTGCAGTGCCTGTGCGGTATCCATTTCCTCCTGTCTTCATAATGCAAGTCCTTTGTATTTGTTAACATGCTAATTTACAAATCCCTTGCTAGTTATATGTTCATATGCCTGCTGTGATATGTCTGCCTATACACCTTTTATCTGTTTTATGCTGCAGCATGTTAGTTCACATATACACATGAACACCATATATGTAACCTGCCTACCTGCCACTTTTGATCTGGTGCATATCCACTTTTGGTCTCCCTTGGCCAGTGTGCTGGACTGTACATGTTGTGCAATGCTATCCTGCATTGCTCCATC
Organism: Protopterus annectens; assembly: GCF_019279795.1. Lineage (NCBI taxonomy): Eukaryota > Metazoa > Chordata > Ceratodontiformes > Protopteridae > Protopterus > Protopterus annectens. The sequence goes on along the minus strand of NC_056737.1, from coordinate 1,884,645,446 downwards.
TCTGCAACACTCTTTGCTTCAGCAACTTTGCTATAATATCTTCGATTCAATATCATGTGTCTTCATCTGGTTGAGGTATTTGCTGCAGTGTCTTGAATGTCTACATCCATTTTTTTTCATTTTTTTATCCTGTATCTGTCCTGTTAATATTTTTCTAGTGCATGCCATACTAAGCTTTATTTGTTTATATATGAATCTATATATTCAATTTTTGAGGTGCAATACCCTATACAATAGTACATTTCTCTTAATTTATATGATATTTTTTTATTTTGTTCATAGTTCTTGAACTATAGTTAGTTTCCTCGCTGATAACCTACTTTCTGTACTGTTTGAAGGCTCTATGACATTTTTTCATGCCATTTACCATGGAACATTGGAATTATAGACCATTTGGAATGTGCTATGCTTTGTCATATAATAAGGAATCCTACCACGTGTCTAGATAATGCTAAGTTTCAGGTCTATGGTTAGGCAAATTAATATGAAATATAAAGGAGGGGGTACATTAACACACAGGTTAGCCCTGCAGCCTCGAACTTCCCTACATTGGATTCTGTCCAGAATTTACACTTCCTACCTGTGTTTGCATGGATTTTTCCAAGATGTCATTGTTTGCTTGTCTGTCTACAAGACTTATTGTAGTTTAATATTGGATCCTATAAACTGCACGTGCCAGTGTGTGCACAGTATGGAGTACTATTTAAGATTACTTTCACTGACAGAAAAATTGGATAGGCTCTAACTTTTTACAGCTTTTAACTGGATGGTGGGTAACTAGAGACTGAAAGGATGAATGAAGGAAAATGTAATAATGTATTTTTTCATAATTTTCTGATTATTTATGTTTATATACCAAAAAGGATTTGGAACTGATTTTGCTCCTAAGACTGTAATCACAACTGTAAGTTACTTCTTATCAATGCTGATATATTTTTCTGAATACAGATTAGCTCAGAAATGAATCAAAAGATGATGAAAAAACTGCAAAAATTCAGAAAGAAAGAAAGAAACCACTGATAAGTGACATATCTTATATAGCTGTGTATGATTCCCACAGTCTCCACTTAAATGCTGTGATTCTGCAGAAATAACTTAACAGATCAAAAGACCTCTATCCCCCGAAGGAAGGCATTTGTGTACAATGCCTCTTGTTTGATTAGTAAAACAAATATACTTCAAAGCTTTTTTTCTTGTCTGCAGTTTCTTCTCTCTATCTTCTCTTTGTTATTCCTAAATTCTTGTGAAACATTCTTATACCGCACTGGTATATTTAGAAATTACCGAGTTAAAAAATGTTAACTGAATTTGCAAAATGAAATTTTTATTTGTTTCGTGTAAACATGCATTGCATTTAGTTTAAACATGAATATCATGACACTATAATTAACATATGTACCAATTAATTAAGGTATTTTGTTAGTATATATAGTTAGGGGTGTGTGGGGGGCACACTTAATTTAGTTTTTTGTTGTCTGGTTTTGTTTTACATTATTTGGTAAAACCCAACCCCCACACCACCCAATGTGGGGGGCTGTGCCCCCATCCCCCTATATATACTAGCACCAGGATAGCACTACTGCGGGGAAAAGGACATATACTTTTGACTTGCCTTAGAGTACTACTTGTCAGTGAAATGAGTTTTAGGTGAAATGAGTTTTAGGTGAATGAACTTTAGGTGATTTGGTCTCAGTGAAATGGGTGTCGTGAAATGGTCTTTCAGTGAAGTGATACGAATCCATATATATATATATATATATATATATATATATATATATATATATATGTGTGTGTGTGTGTGTGTGTGCGTGTGTGTGTATAGCTGCAGTCTGTCATATTCCTGTAAACTCCATTCCTCCAAACATATTTTATAATATCCTTCTTCAAGTCTAATTAATTTTATTGTCATTAAAAGTTAAATGAGTGGGTATTTGGGTAAATTACACCATATCATGATTGTAGTCATAAAAAAGACACAAATTAACTAGTGAACCCAACAACTGAGGAGTTAGGATGGGAAAAGGAAATGTAGTTGTACTTTATTAGTTTTCCTACCCACAGGAATGTGCAGGAGTCTTAACAACAGAATGATAGCACTAGTGTTTTTTTTTTTTTTTTGTTAAATACCAACATTTTACTTGTTATGCATTAGTTAGGCAGTTTTCATGCATAGTATCTTTTCACTCCAGCGGTGGCCAGCCACCTTTTTTCTATCCAGTCCATATATCAGTGTCAATATTCACAATGATTATAATGATATTTTTTCATTCTTAATAACTCTTTGTTTCATGACTAACTTTCCAACATCTCTACAGCCGATCTACCATATTACAATATTTAATGCAATCTCGTCTAGCATTACTCTACTCCTTCAAAACACTAACTATTTGCACTAAAACTTATCATCACTTGAAAATCATTCTATACAAAAAAAATTGGAAAAAAAGGAAAAAAGGGAAAATTATGAAAGAATATCCCCCAAGAAGTCCAAAATATGAGGCTGCCATGTGCTTTTTGTTATGACCTCAACCAGTTCAAATGCAGATTTAGACCTTTTATGATTTTATTTCCTGTACATTGTTTATTCTTGTACCTTTACTGATTCTTTTTCCCCACCTGACATACTATCCCCCGGATTCTGCATGCCTTGCATGGTGTGCAGGAGCTCTAACAGGCAATATGTTTTCCGTGTGATCCAGAAACAGCCTGCAGGGGGGTGCACTAGCGCTCCTGCACTAGTCCTGCACGGACTAAGCCCCTGAATGCAAATCACCCTATTTGCAGGAGAAATCCATGCAAATGAGGTGATTGTGCAATCCATGAAGCTTGAAACCGGCTGTGCAGGACTAATGCAATCTGCAGAAATGTACTTGGTTAGTAGCCGAGTACATTTCTACAAAATCCAAAACAAAGCTGTGACAGCTCCAAATAAAGGTTGCATATCAGTCAGGAAGCATGCCAATGGCCAAGTATAAGGCCATTGATATTGCAAACACCATAAAAAATTTAAAAAATCAACTTTTATTTTTTTAGCCGATCTCGGCTGTTTAATCATAGGGCAGCGGCGCACAAATGGGATCAGGGGGAAATAATAAAATAAACCTAAAATAAGCATTCTAACTAAAATCACTATTATGCCATGAAAGTCAATGGCAGGCAGAAGACAACATGGTCAGTGAGTAGTGGTTGCTAAGGGAGGAGGCTCAGTGTGAGACATGTAACTATGCATTAGCAGGCAATCCTATATAAATGAGTGGAATGATAGTAAATCCCAGTTTTCCCCAGCATGCTAGTCAGGTCCCAACAGTGTAAGAGTAGGAATAGCTTGGTACAAGCCTAGGAGTTAGCTGACATCATGGGGGTGTGTGTCAGGCATAGTGTAAGTGGATTGGAGCCCTGTTGCTCATGTTTGCTCATAGCTAAGCACAGCTAAGTAAGGGTGTGTGTCTGACTCTGCCTAGCACTCTTTACATTGCCTAAGTGGGTGTGTGCACCACTCATTGAGTTTTAAAGGTTTTAAAAAAAAGTTAAACCAGGAAATAGCAGCTCTGTGCATATTTGAGCACTGTATTTGTGCGGCATGCCCCTGGGCTGAAACAGGAAGGCAATGGGATGGGAAAACATCAGTAGGAAGGTAATCTAGGAGAACCAGTATAGCTGGCAGGTGAAATGTATCAGAATCAGCCAATTACACAGGCAGCAGACCAGCCAAGCCCAGAACACTACTTCAAACTATGCAAACACCTTCACCTCTGTTTTTTCCCACACTGTACACCACTGGTGTAAACAAGCGGAGATCTTTTAACAATCAAAACAACAAAATGATATGGGCAGCAATAGCTATCATACAACAACTCATGGGAGAGGCTGAGGGTGGTGAGGATGTGAATGCTGTCAACCAACCCACAATGAGGAGATGGAGAATAGTGTACAGACCCAGGGTACCCTACCAGGGGCTACATGAGCTGGAGACAGTGGAGATAGGGACCTCCTACAGCAAATTGGTGAGCTGTGCTGGCTACATTTGACACAAGAACTAACAGAGGGGAACCCATCTCAGTGGATACCAAGGTATGTGTAGGCCTACGAATACTACCTGCAGGTACCTTCCAAAAGCCAACTGAGGATATGATGGGGATCTCACAGTCATCAGCATCCAGGGTACTCCACCAGTTCCTGGATGCCATGTCAGCATATATCGGTGAGCACATATATTTCCCCAACACCCATGAGGCATTGGCCAGCAATATGCAACTGTTCCACCAAATAGCAGAATACCCTGAGGCAGTGGGTGCTATAGACTGCATGCACATATGCATCAAAGCACCACCTGGTGAGTGGGGTAGGGTCTACATCAGCCGCAAGGGCTACCCCCATCAACTGCCAGGTCATGTGCAATGCCCAGGGCAAAATAATGAATGCGTGTGCTGGCTGCCCTGGAAGCTATCACAATTCCGACATCTGGCATTTGACATATCTGTACCAGAGATTTGCCATTGGGGACATCCCTCATGGTCACCTAGTGGGGGATGCTAGATACGTACTGGAGCCGTGGCTGATGACACCCATCAGAAATACTCACACACCTGAACAAGAACTCCATAATGAGGCACATGCACAGACCAGAATTATAGTAGAGTGTGTGTTTGGGATGCTCAAGTCATGGTTCCGGTGCCTGGACACATCTGGTGGAACCTTGCATTACTCACCAGCTACATGTACCCAGAGTGTCATTGTATGTGCCATGCTACACAATATGATCCTGCGGAAACAGCTGCAGCAGGAACAGCATGAGGCAGGGCCACACAGCCTCCCACCATTGCCAAGCCCTGCACAGGCACAGAGTGACTCAGAGGAGGAACAACCTGAGCCTGCCTTAGTAGGCAGAAGGAGGCATACCCAGTATGCTCTGTCCTTGGCAAAGAGGCAACGCATAGCACATATACTGATACAGGAGGGACCCAGGTAAGAGCACCTCTCTCTGACTCTCACATACAGTAAAAGGAATGCCAAACATGACACTACCTGTGCTCAACCATGTGTAGGGAGTGTACTATATGCATCCGACATAGGCAGCCCTGCAGCATCACCCTCAATGCTGGGAGACCCATAAGGTAAGTGACTCACACATGCCAGTCGGGGAGGTTCACAAACCCAACAACAGTCACAACCAGCAGGACAGGTGTAGACAAACACAAACAAAGGCTGTGCTAAGGGCTCTGAATGATGCCTATGGGTAACCTCTCCCCCAGGCCTACACAAATAGACCACAGCAGGTCAGGCAGTGGGATGTTAGTTCTGAAGGGTAGGAAGTCAGAAACTAATATGTAGGTAAATCAAAGCTAAGATCTGTAGTACACTGGTATGCCTCTAGTCAGCATGATAGCTTAGAATACAGAATGAAATGGATCACCTGGCATACCAGTACAGTCATAGCAAATGTGTACAAGTGTCAGGTGTGCCCCACCATCCTACGTAGTAATATAATAACAGTCAGGTGTGCCCCCCAATCCTGTGTAGACATGTAGAAATAGTCAGCTGTGACCCCCCCATCTTACATAGAAATGGAGCAACAATCAGGTGTGACGCCCCCAGTCCTGTGTAAAAATATAGAAATAGTCAGGTGTACCCCCCCATCCTACGTAGAAATGTAGTAACAGTCAGGTGTGCTCCCCAATCCTGTGTAGAAATGTAGAAATAGTCAGGTGTACCCCCCTCCTATGTAGAAATGTAGTAACAGTCAATGTCAAATGATCGAAGGATATCCTGCAGAAACAGTATGCTACCTGTAAGTGTACAACACAAAGGTCTGCACTGCAGTACAAACTACCTGGACTCGATCCACACATTCAATACAGATGGGCATATTGGGCATGCATACACACTTAAACAAATGAAGGCCATGTCTGCAAACACAAGTGGTCAGACATATCTGGCAGTCGCAGATGTTAGTGAAGACACTCCTCAGTATGCACCACTCATGCTTTGCACACACACTGGATAGGAATGCAGATGTATATCTAAGGACAACACACTATAATAAGCCAAAAGTAGACATACATAGATGTGTGGAAGAGGTTGACTGTGACAAGGAGCCATCCAGGCCTGTCCAACCCAGCACACAGCCAAAGGGCCACGATCACATGAGGTTCAGATGTCACTCACTGTAGATACTAGCCACTGGTATCTGTCAGCATTACAGACTATGTGGTGCAAGTGCTAACTGTGCAACATGACTGTACAAAGAAGTAGTCATCTAGCAGCTGTATACATGTACCTGTGAAATATGACCCTGTGTGTGCCTGCATGTGGTGTGTCAACCTCTAGATGAATGGGTTATGGCCCATGCACACATACTGCCCTCCCCATAGCCCTACTATGACAAGCCTGCTGAGGTCATCCACTGTGAAATACACCTTTGGGAGAGTTGTTGCCCAGTAATCTCCATGCCACATCTTATAATTATGTACTGATGTAGTGTGATAAAATAGATAGGTAGGAGTTCCAATCCCAGACATGGCAACTGTGTGAGTGTGTGTTTGTGTGTGTGTGTGTGTGTGTGTGTGTGTGTGTGTGTGTGTGTGTGTGTCTGTCTGTGTAGAGAGCAATGCTTTTTAGGGTAATCACACTCCCTACAATTCAAATGCTCTACTTTGGCAAGGCTGCTGATATCATCCACCTAGAAATACATCTCTGGGAAAGTTGGAGTCCAGTAATCTCAGTAGCATGTCCCATAACTGCATACTGCTGTAGTGTGATAAAATAGCTAGCTAGGAGTTCTAATCTCAGACTTGACAAATGTGTGTCTGTGTGTGTGTGTGTGTCTGTCTGTCTCTGTCTGTGTAGACAGCAATGCTTTTTAGGGTAGTCACACTCCCTACAATTCAAATGCTCTAATTTGGTAAGGCTGCTGATGTCATCCACCTAGAAATACACCTCTGGGAAGGTTGTAGCCCAGTAATCTCTGTAGCGCATTCCATGCCTGCGTACAGCTGTAGTGTGATAAAATAGATAGGAAAGAGTTCTAATCCCAGACTTGACAAGTGTGTGTGTGTGTGTGTGTGTGTGTGTGTGTGTGTGTGTGTGTGTGTGTGTGTGTGTGTGTGTGTGTGTGTGTGTGTGCACATGTGTGTAGAGAGCAATGCATCTTAGGCTAGTCACACTCAGTGTAATTCAAATGCCCTACTTTGGCAATCCTGCTGATGTCATTCACTGTGAAATACATCTTTGGGGAAGGGGCACTCCAGCAAAAAAAAAAAAAAAAAAAAAAAAACATTTCATCTGCTTTTACTGTACTTGTGTTTTTACCTACTTCTTTTTACTTTTGCATCATCTTAAAATACTCAATTGTATTTATTACTGCTTGGTGTAACTCATTCTAAGCCTTTTGGTTTAAACACTTGGGCTTCGGACCAGTTAGTTGTTTTGCACTGAGAGGTTTGTGGTCTGCACTGTTGTGACAGAACAGGTAGCTTACATCCTTCTAGGTTGAGAACTGCTGATTGAGGGCTCAGTGTCTGTTATTCTAAAAGTGTATTAATTCTGGTTTAAGCACTTGGGCTTTCAAGCCAGTTATTTTACATTAAGAGGGTTCGTGGTCTGCACTCTTGTGGGAGGAGAGGCTGGACTCTGCCCTTCTGAGCTGGGAATTTCTGGTTAAAGGCTTATAGTGCATGCATATCTGAACTGTTTCTTACTGAAGTTGGTGCGCCTTGTTTGCTGTGGCATAGACTGGATTCGGGCCTGCTGGATCTAGTTTTGTTTGTGTAACTTGAGCACTAATCCAGACATTCTCTAAAGTATACAATGGTATTTATTACTGCTTGGTTGTAACTTGATTAAAGTGTAGCTATCATTCAAGTCTTTTGGATTAAGCACTTGGGCTTCAGACCAGTTGTTTTACATTAGGAAGGTTTGTGGCAAGCACTGTGGTGGCAGGACAGGTAGCTTTCATCCTTCTAAGTTGGGAACTGCTGATTGAGAGCCCAGTGTCCAAGTGTATTAGTTCTGGTTTAGGCACTTGGGCTTCAGGCCAGTTATTTTACATTAAGAAGGTTCGTGGACTGCACTCTTGTGGGAGAAGAGGCTGGACTCTGCCCTTCTGAGCTGGGAATTTTCTGGTTAAAGGTTTATAGTGCCTGAATATTTGAACTGTATCTTACTGAAATTGGTTCACCTTGTTTGCTCTATCATAGACTAGATCCAGGCCTACTGAATCTAGCTTTGTTTATATACTTGTTGTTTGTTTGCTTGTTATTTCCTGGAAGCTAATTCACCTAATCAACTTCTCAGCTTCTGTGGATCACTAGTGATATCTGCATTGCTTACTGTACTTATTTCCTTGTTTCACTTGAAAGAAAGTTACTGTTTGTCGTTTTGCATTTAGTTACTTGTATCACATTGCACTCAAGTTACCTGGCACTTGCTCACTAAAGCAATTATATAAGTCAGCACTAAAAATTAAAAGCACTACACCCTCACTCCCCACTGGCCCTTGTTTTCAATTAAGGATTTCCCAATATTATTCTAGCATGTCCAAAGGTCAGTTGTCAATCTCCTCTCGGTCCAGCTGGTGAATCTGGGAATCTTGAGGCAATGTTATAACTGCCTCATGTACACAGACAACCCTCTCCTCCTCCCACATAACACAAATACTTGCGAGATGCAGCTATTTAGCCAAACTGGAGGCTGAGCTCTCTCAACTCAGGACTGGCAAGACCAGACAGGAGGAGAAGGCAACTACACACACCACAAAACCAGCCTCACATAATGCTACCACTCCACTGAATCAAACACATAAACACACAAAGACATACTCGGAGGCTCTGAGTAAAATTTACCTAAACAGCAGAGGCCTCCAAAGCAGACACCCAAACAACTGCTACCTCAAGACACCCCACAAGCAACACATAAACCACAAAAGCAGTGTGCAAAGCAGTCACAGCCCTTAAGGCCAAATACAACACCAAACATACTTGTCATAGGTGACTCCATAGTCAGACACACTGACGTCCCACTCACCAGGCTGAACAAGGAGAGGGTCACAGTAAGCTGCCTATCGGGCGCTAGAATCCGCCACATAACACAAGCACTGGGTCACTCCACAGCAAGTACAAATATGACACAGTCATTGTCCATGCTGGTGTGAGCGACCTGAGACGTACCTCCCTGGACTGCATGAAAAGAGACATAGAGGAGCTCTCTGATTGTGTAGCCCAGGCAGGTATGACCCTAACCCTGAGCAGTATCCTTCCTTCACCAAGAATGATGCCACAATATAGAGACAAGATGATCAGCTTTAACAATTGGCTTAATGTCTGGTGTCATTCAAAGGGATCCAGTGTCTGTCTGCCTGGGATGACATGCTTGACAAGCCACGCTGCTTTGCAAGGGACGGCTTGCACCTGTCACCCTGGGATTCGGATATTGGCTAAGGCTCTTGCCACCCCATAGTGCCTTTTTAGGCAAGGCTCAAATTCTAAACCTACCACCCTAGAAAACAAAATGGGAAGAGATTGAGGGTAATGCTGCTCAATGCCAGAAGTCTAAATCTCAAAATGCACGCACTCGAGGCCCTTCTCAGTATGGAGAACATCGATGTCTGTGCTGTAACTGAAACCTGGTTCAAGGCTCCTGAGAGCACCCGGCACTATTAGGTTTTACCTCATATCATGCGTTCGCCCCAAAACCCAGACCACTCCACAAAAGGAGGGGTGTATCCATATTCATAAAGGATACTCACACCTCCAGGTTGGTGGCAACGCATGAAGCTTGAAACCATCCAGGTGCAACTAACAATAGGCAAAACTGCTCTACAAATTGTAGCATGCTACAGGCCACCCTCTCAAACTCAGGAACCCCACACAGCCTTCCTGAAGACACTGGAGGGTATAAATGTATCTCCAAACACCATCATATTGGGTGACTTCAACTACCCGAATATAGACTGGGAACATTACTCAAGCCCTAACTTTCTAGCCCAACGGTTCCTGGAGTTCATAAATTCAAATGCCATGGAACAGCTAGTCACTGTTCCCACGAGAGGAGAAAATATACTAGATCTCATTGTCACAAACATGGGGACAAAATGCTCCACACGGAAGTATATCCCTCATTGGTGAGATCTGATCATAAACTAATCTCACTGGAAATCCACATCCGCCCCACCCCAAACAAAAGACCATAGTGAAGAACTTCTCTAAAGCAAACTTCACACTACTTAAGACTGGTGTGGTATCCTTCAAGGCCCCTGAGTCAGAGGAAACCACAACCCAAGCTGCGGAAGCCCTTACAAATGCCTTCTATGAACACCTCCAGGACTGCATGGATCAGGCAATCCCAAATAAAACCAAGACTCTTTCCACAAAGGGCAAACGTCCAGTCTGGTGGACCCCAGCCATTAACAAACTTTACAATAAGAGGAGAAAGCTATTACATGATAGAACAAAATCCATAAAAGGGAAGTCACGCCTGATCATTATTAGTAAAAATTACGAGCACTCATAAAATCAACTAAGGCCAATTTTGAGAGAAAAATTGCCATGGATTCAAAGGACAATCATAAGGCCTTTTTCAGCTATGTTAGGAACCTGGGTGGAAACTCACAGATATGCTCAGAATTAGTCCAAAATGATACAAAAATCACTGAACCCACAGACATTGCCAACATACTGGCAGACAGGTTCAGTGCAAACTTCACCCCTCTCCCCTAAAGGAGAGATAACTATCCCAGCCGAGTGTAGCCTCCCGGACATCTCAAATGCGCAGGTGAAAGCTGCTCTCTCTAAAGCTAAAACACAGCATCAATGGGACCGGATGGTGTCCCGGCTGTGTGCTACACGAGCTAAATGAGGAATTAAACCCGCACATAAGGCAGCTGTTTAATCTCAGCCTTACCACAGGATACGTGCCCAAGGAGTGGCGTGACGGCAACTGTGGTCCCACTCCACAAAGGTGGCCTCACGGACCCTGGTAATTACCGCCATAAGCTTAACAAGTCTAGTCTGCAAAGCTATGGAGAGGATCATAATGGAGCTCATAAACAAAGATATAGGGGACTTGCAGACATTGGACCCGACCCAGTTTGGCTTTGTCAAGGGAAGATCATGCCTTTTGAACTTGGTCGACTTCTTGAAATAGTCACCAAGGCCATTGATGAGGAAAGGCAGTCCATACAGCCTACCTTGACCTTGCAAGGCTTTGACACAATACCCCACTGGGTATTGTAGAAAAACTTACCAGCTTAAATGTAAACCCATATGTCACAAGATGGGTTGCAAACTGGCTTAAGGACAGAACCCACAGGGTTAGAGTTGCTGGCGCTGTGTCAGACTCCAAGCCGGTCACAAGTGGTGTCCCACAGGGCTCGGTCCTTGGCCCCTATTGTTTGGCATCTACTTCTCAGAAGTACAGGCCAACATGGGAGGACTTTGGCTGACAAAGTTTGCAGATGACTGCAAACTGGGCCATAGTGGAAAGTGCATCGGACACTGATATCCTTCAGAAGGGACTCACGGAAACAGATAGCTGGTGCCAGAGCCATGGCCTGAAGTTAAACGCCAAAAATGTATAGTCATACCCTTGGGAAAAACAAGGTAACCCCAAGCTACCATATAGGTGGCAATCCACTAAGCACAGAAGAGGTTATCAGGGACCTGGGGACCCAGGTTGACAGTGGCCTTTCTTTTGACACTCACATTGCTAAAGTGGTTAGAAAGACCTTCTACATTGCCCACCTGATCATGAAGGGATTCACATCCAGATCTAGTGAGGTCATTGTTCCCTGTACTCTTCACTTATCAGACCAATGATCGAGTACAATGCCCCATTCGGGATGTATCTCACCCGACATCTGCAGCAATTGGAGAGACCCCAAAAGTTCCTCACCAAAAGGATAAAGGGACTCCAAAATCTGTCATATGCTGCCAGATTGAAGAAACTCCAGCTCTATTCAGTGCATACCGTCTGCTCAGAGGTGACATGTGCCTGACATACAAGGCCATGTCCAACCCGGAATTAATGGACATGCTCCACCTCAAAATTCCAAATCCATCAAAACCACTAGAGCAAGTGACTTAAACCTTAGCACGGATATAAATAGGACGTGCTGGAGGGATAGATTTATCACTCAGAGACTCCCTATGCTGTGGAATAAAATCCCGGTCCATGTGAGGCAGAGCACCTCGCTGACTCTGTTCAAGAGAAATCTAGACCTGTGGATGGGAGATCGTAGGTTTACCCCGGGAATCATCTCTGGGTCACTGCTGGACAGAGGCACAACAAACTAATGGGCACAGTATTTTTTCATATAAGGGGTGGCGTAAGCCACAATAATTTGGGCTAGGCTTATAAATGCCTTAGGGCAGATAGCCTAGTATAAACCTATGAACCTATGAACCTAATCCCTGTGGTGCATCCTATAATAGCATCATGCTCTAGTGTGATATAGAACTCTGGTAGGAATTTGATTCCCACACATGGCAGTTGTGGATGTTTTGTGTGTGTGCTTCTATGTCTGTGTAGGGAGCAATGCATTTTAGGCTAGTCACACTTAGTACAATTCAAATGCCCTTCTTTGGCAATCCTGCTGTCATTCACTGTGAAATACACCTTTGGGAAAGGGGCACTCCATCAATCCCCATGGTGTGTCATGTAACAGTTTCATGCTGTAGTGTGATATAGAACTCTGGTGGGGGGTTCTATTCCCACACATGACAGTTGTGGATGTTTTGTGTGTGTTTCTATGTCTGTGTAGGGAGCAATGCACTTTAGGCTAGTCACACTCAGTACGAAAATGTCCTACTTTGGCAATCCTGCTGATGTCATTCACTGTGAAATACACGTTTGGGGAAGGGGCACTCCAGCAATCCCTGTGGTGCATCCTATAACAGCATCATGCTGTAGTGTGATATAGAACTCTGGTAGGGGTTATATTCCCACACATGGCAGTTGTGGATGTTTTGTGTGTGTTTCTATGTCTATGTAGGGAGCAATGCATTTTAGGCAAGTCGCACTCAATACAATTCAAATGCCCTACTTTGGCAATCCTGCTGATGTCATTCACTGTGAAATACACCATTGGGAAAGGTGTACTCCAGTAATCTCCATGGCATGTCCTATAACGGTGTAGTGCTGTAGTGTAATATACTAGTTAAGTAGGAGTTCTAATCCTAGACATGACAGACATGACAGGTGTGTGTGTGTGTGTGTGTGTGTGTGTGTGTGTGTGTTTGTCATTCGTATCCTGTGTGGAGGTGGTTGTGAGTGTGTAACAACTGGACTTAATGTGGAGTGGGTTTTGCAAACTTCTTATATGGTGGGTCAAGTATATATCACAATGTCCACTGTACAGGGATAACAGATGTGAAATAGCCAAGAGGCTGGGGTGCAAATCCATACCCCCTCAATGTGACATCAATGCCAGCTGAACAATGTTAGCAACCCTTGTATTACCCAGGGAACACACTCAACCCATGTCTCATACACAAACACACACACACACACACACACACACACACACACACACACACACACACACACACACACACACACACACACACACACACACACACACACACACACACACACACTTGCCTAGGCAACAGCCTCTATGTTGGTAGTACCCTGCATATTGTCCACTAATAGTAACCATGGTGTGATTGCAGTGGGCTACAGAGGGCATGGTACCCTGTCCATTAGTCCAATAGGCATGTGCAAGCTGACAGTGCACCTCCCCCATGTTTCCCACTGTACACCTGCAACACCTGTGTTGCCATCAAATGTGACCCACAAAGGACATACCATGCCTTAAACACAAGCCCTGTATGGACATATGCCACTGACATCAGGGAATACCGGTATCATGCTATCAATGTAGGTGCAGGGTCAACCTGCTGCCAATTAAGAGTTCCTGCCACATAAGGCCAGGACTGGCGCATGTGATGATAGCACTCTGTGTACACGTCATGGGCCAGACACCCCAGGTACAGTTCCACATATCACTGTACATGTTTGTGGAAGGTGTGCACATCCCAGACACTGTCCATATCATGGACTAAGAAACACATACATGGCAAGCAATGCCCAGCATTGCCCACATGCAATAGTCACCCAGGTGACTGGATGGTGAATACAATACCCACCCATGTGGGCAACTCCAGACACTACACCCCTGAGCCACGTTGCAGACCATTGTCATGTGGCCTGATGCCAAGGTATACCCATCACCTAGCCTTGTATAGCCATCTGGCACCATCGACCACAATACACCCGTGAAGCAGTGCACCCGTGCATGTCAGTATTGGCACCTGTGCCTATGTGTGTGGTGTATGATGCGTATGACCACATTCACAATCATTACAACCCCAAATGGCATACTGAAGCATGCTGTCTGATGTCAGGCACCTCCACATACCCTTTGCACATATAACCTTCATATGAGCCCTGTGGTGCATGTGATGCTTGCACAGTACTGTGTTGTGGCAATCCCACTAGTGATGAGTTGTATTCCTGGCCCTGCCAAGTGTGTCAAAGTGTGTGCGTCCCTGTGAGAATGTGGCTGTGTTGATGCTGACACCTGTTCATGCAGACAGGCACATGTACTGCACCTACTACATAGCTACCATATCCTTGATGCAGATGTCACTCACCATCACATATACATTCTGAGGGCTCCCCAACATGTAACCTATGTAGTGCATCCACTAACTGCATGGACATGTGATAGCACTACATAGTCATCAGGGGTTTGATAACCTGTACTGGTAGGTGTGTGACACAAACATGCTTAAGTTTTACTCTCCCACCTCTCCTTGGCTTTTCTGTGCCACTGTCTGCCTCTCTCACTCCCTCTCTGGTGGATGTGGAGACTTACACCTGCATTGCTTAGGCAGCAGCGTGTGTATTTTAAGTGATGCTCAGGATCAGCTGATGGCCTCTGCACGAATTGCAGCCCTTTTCCAGCTGATTGCATGTGGAACAGCTGTGGTAACATTCCCATAGCCAATTGCATGGAAACACACACCAATATCTAGGAACATCAAGTTGGTGTTGGGCCTTTCATTCACTGTGAGCAGGAACTTGATCTGTTTTTTGGCAAACAGCATATCAGATGGATTGGGTATTTACCTCTAACAACATACACTGTGGAAACAGGCCATCACACAGGAGAGGGATGTGCCTGACCTGACTACAGACTGGAAGTGCTGCTATACTGCATTTGGAGTAATGTTGGTTTAACAGGGTGTGTGTGGATATGGCTGTCCTACATGTTTTCATACCTGCCATGTCAGTGCTATGTTTATGAGAGAACACCCATCTGTAGGGTCATCTGCAGACTGGCCAGTATATGGTGCCTTTTGTTTCAGGTGCTTCGTAAAGCACCTATCTGTGAACTGCAGAAGGTAGTGTGAGGATTGCAGTTTGTAGATGGTGACAGCCATGAGACTTACTGACTTCATATCCCTCATAGGACATATGTTGCAACAAACCCAGTTACAGCAGTAAATGTATGCGGTTATCACAGCCACATGTCAATATTGACCCTGTGTATGTGCTTCCAGCCATAACCCTGTCAACTTTTGTACATATGTCATGCAGTAAGGGGTGCATATGTGCTGTACACCATAATTAGTGACATCATATCTGATAACAAGCCAGTGAGATATCAGGCTGCTACACATGTTATGTATAGTAGGGGGTTATATTTGATGACATAACCTGGACATTCTGTGGTTGTGTGCACAGTACTGAGGCCTGTGTACTTATGGCGATTGTCAGCAGTGTGTGTATTGTTAATATGTAGCTTGGCCTGTGTACAGATTATGGTAGATGTCATTGTTCTTGGTCCTGTTCTATCTGATGTTACATGCTGCTCCACAGGCTAAATACGCACATGTCCCATACCACAGACAGGTATCGGACCACACTGTGCAGCGGCCCAGTATATGTAGGGTTAGTGTGTGAGTGGCACTTATGAGGTTGGTGCTGAACAGATAGTCCAAATACTGTAGTAATACACTAGTATACCATAAGTGGCTGTGGCTGTGTTCACATTGGTTTCAGTTATGCACTTTCACACAGGTGTATGTTACTCTGTGCTTTGGCATGCCTGTAGAGCCTGCCATATATGCAGGTACATGTGCATTCCCTCATAGGAAATGTAGGTCAGTATTGAGCTGGTCTGCCTGAGACTGCGCAGTGCTTTGTTACATGCCTAGCAGCTTAGTGTACTTACCCAGTGATAGGTAATGTCCAGATACTTGCCAGATGTACTGCCGCTGGGCCACCATAACAGTCATGTATGTCAGACAGAGCAGTGGGATGCTGTACAGATGTATGTCAATATCTAGTGGGTAGTATGTGGCCATGGCACCTCTGTACCAGTGGTTAGTATGTGGCAGGACAGGCAGAAATGTGTGAATGCATAACCTATGGGGGCACATGTATACCAGTAGTTACATGTTATACCCATCTACATGGCTGTTAACATCCACATTGTCAGGTTTGGTCCACATGTCTTGCACTAAGGGGTTATGTGTATACTTCTGGACTGCCCAGAGTGTGTCAGACTGTCCACATAATATTGGCCATTATCCCTGCTGTAGTCCACAAGAGCATTACGTGCTAGCAGTGGTACTGTACTATGATGTCCTTCAGATGTCTGTCTGTAGCCAATGGTGCACATGTTAAAAGCAGGTGTGACCTCCCACACACAACATGTCTGTGAAGACACTCCCTATTACAGTTGCAATAGTCTACAAATATACCTACTATACATACCTGACATCCCCTTGCACTACAAAGTTGGGACTATAGGGTATGAGGTAGGGCTACACTCCATGTTCAGGACATATGATTATCCAGATATCTATATAGACATACACATATAGATTTTAACATACATAGATGGATATGTATATGTACATAGCTATACAAATAAACACCCAGATATATACATATACTGAGCAATATATGTCTACAAATATACAGATAGATATCTACATATATATTGACAGTAGCAGGTATATCAGAATAGATATGTATGCGCATATAGTTATTGATATCTACATATATACCAACATAACTAGGAGTATCTGAACACATAGGATGTGCATACATATGTAGCTATATATACATATATCTATATATACATATATGTATATCTATATTTATACATATATCTATATATACATATATGTATATGGGAGCGCTACAGAATCCTGAAAGCCCAAATTCCTGAAGACCATCAGGGGTGAGCTGCGTTAAGGTATATGGATGTACATTACCATACAATCCACCTTGGTAAAATGCAAGCCTAAGGCCACCTGCCATACAAACGTTTCTGATTGTCAGTTTGCTTCTGATTATGTCAGTTGTGCCTTGTTATGTAACAGTTACATCCCATTGTATCAGCTGAGGTCTTTACCCCATAGGTATTGTTGACAGGGTGTATATAGAGGCTGCTGAACTATACATCTGCATTACTTACTGTTGATTGTTTGGTATCCTGTCGCCCAGTCTGTCTTTACTATTGTACTACTTGATGGCCTTGGCCTAGACAGCAACATTTGTTAACTTTTTCAGACTACTGTATTAGTATAACTGTATATACCTATATATATATATATATATATATATATATATATATATATATATATATATCATAGAGCGAGAGAGAGATAAATATCTGCTTACATATATATAACTTGGTGTATATATTTAGACATATAGATGTAGACATATATATCTATAGATGTAGGCATTTGTATGTATATATGTTTATATAAATATATATATATATATATATATATATATATATATATATATATATATATATATATATATATTTTTTTTATTTTATTTTATTTATTTATTTATTTGACATTTGTTAACCGGGTTGGTCCAGCTGGGCAGGAGCCCGTTTTCAGTGGAGACCTGAGGAGAAAAGCTCCAATTCCAGAAACAATTATGATAACATAGGTAACAAAACATATTAAGTACCATAACCAATTATAACTCCATAACATATTAATACAAATATGACTCAAACATATTCAAATTACAGCAAGAGGGTTTTCTCAAAGAAATGAGTATATGAACCCCTAATTTATTTTTTTTATGTACAAAACAAGTTATATACAAGTGATTAAATAAAAGATATACAAGTGAATCAGATTTCATTGCATAGGCTTTGTAGGAAGGTATAGGTGCTTTCAGGAGTTCAGAGGGAAGGAGCACCAATTGCATAAAGGGGGCATATCAGGTAGGTTCTAAGCAGAGACATGATTTAGTGTTGAGAAGATAATGTTTGAGTTCCTTTTTAAAGTGTGCAGGGTGTATGATGGAGCGGATGTTCAGAGAAAGTTTATTCCAAGTGTGGGCTATAGAGAGGTTATATTGCAGTTTGCTTGTGTTCTTCTTTGGATGATCTACATTCAGAAGTTGTTGGTTAGAGTAGTGGAGGGTTCTAGAAGGGGTATAGGTAGATACAAGAGTAGTGAGAGCTGGACAGGATGAAGGCCTGTATAGAATGGAGTGAATAACTTGAAGTTGAGAAAGTAGCAGTAGTTGAGGGAATTCAAACCATTGTAATGAGTTCAGGGTAAGGTAGTGATGGAAGTTTTAGGGGGAGTTAGTAATGAATCTTGCAATTTTATGGTAAGTTTTTTGCAGTTTGTTTGTGGTAGTAGCTTGTATATTGGTTAGTATTGGGGCTGCGTAGAGAAGTGTGAGCAGGAGGAAGGACTGTGCTAGGGAGAGTCTAGCATTTGGAGTAAGAAATCTTTTGTTATGATAGAGCAAGCCAAGTTTCTGGTGTGCTTTTTATTCCTTCCAGTAAGTGTAAGCTAAATTTGAGCTCATCATCTATAATGACACCTAACAGTTTAGTGTGTGTGGTTCAGGTTTTATGACTGTGTTGTTAGAGGATGTTATGGAAAATGTAGATTTGTGATTGGAAAAAGAGCAGGGGAGAAAGAGCAGGAGCTTGGTCTTCTTAGGGTTAAGGATAAGCAGATTGTCAGATAGCTATTTCTCTGTGGATAGAAAGGAGTTTTGAGTAAGGGTGAGAAGGTCTGTGATACTACTGGAGATTGAGATGAGTGTAGAGTCGTCTGCATATTGTATAAGAGAAGATTGTCTGCAAGAGGTGAATAGTTCGTTTGTAAAGATATAAAATAAGAGGGGACCCAAGATAGAACCTTGAGGAACACCTGTTGGAAAAGACATAAAGGGAGAGCAGGAGGAGAGCCATTTGACAGATTACTGCCTACCTGAGAGATAGCTGGAGAGACAAGCAAGGGGGGAAGAAGAGAGGATGAGGTTAGATAATTTAGAAAGTAGTATAGGGTGAAAGACTGTGCCAAAGGCTTTGGAAAGGTCAAGGAAGAGGCAGGATATTAGCTGATTGTTATCAAGGGCATTGGCTATGGTATGAGTGAAAGAGAGGAGGGCGGTGGATGTGCTGTGGTGGGGATGGAAACCATGCTGAGTGGGAGTGAGAAGGTTGTGTTGGAGAAGATGGTTGAGAAGTTGTGAATGTATGCATTTTTCGAGCAACTTGGAGATGGGAGAAAGAATAGCAATGGGACGATAGTTAGATGGATCAGTGGAGTTGCCACCTTTATGCAGTGGGATAGTATAGAAGGATTTCCAGATAGTAGGAACTGTATTTCGATATATTTATATCTATATCTACATATATAGGATATGTTTTATCTATTTAGATATTAATATATATATACACACACACATACATCTACATGTTGAAATACATTTCCTGTACTGTTGAATAACTGGGCTGGATGATATGTTTGTGAAAACACCAGGGTCATGTATATGTGGCATAGCTTAGTAGTAAATCACTTTGGTTATGGGGTGCAGGGTCCTGGGTTTGAGTCTTGCAAAGGCTGTTTATTTTGTTGTTGGGCAGAACAAGAGCCATTGGCTACAGAGTGATTAAGGCACTTTTGAGCAGTTGTAAGCAGGTTTGTGCAAATTTGCATGGAGGTAAGCACTGCTAATTTCCGGTTACAGTTTCTTATACTCAGCTTCTAAATTGCTTAACCAGTGTAGGCATTGCTTACCCCCATTCAAACAGACTGAAACCTGCTTACTACTGCTTAAAAGTGCTTACTCTCGCTTAACCCCACACTAATTTCTGTAAAAGAAAAGAAAAAAGGGTTTATAGGAAAGTCATAAAAAAGGGGCACAGCGAGGGTAAGACAGTAGTGGAAATAGCTAGGGATGTGCAGGAAGGGTCTGGGGAAGGTCCATAGCTGCCTATTTCTACTACAGCAACTGCTGTGCATATACACTGAATTTGGAGGTAGATTTGGACACTCAAGCCCCTGAGAGAGGGGTGAGGACAACAATTATAAGTTGTGATGCCATTTAGAACAGATTGCATGTGCCCAGTGGACCCATGTGCAAAATGGACAGCTATGTATGGGGCGAGATTTTTTGGGGGGAACAGATTGCCCTTTTTTTCAGGTGAGAGTGGGATGCTGGGGTGGGGTAGTAGCTATATTTGTGGAGGTGGGTTGGGCAGGTTAACAGACAAGACAAACAAGATGCATACAGGTGTGGTATATGACACATGTGGGGGGGTAAACACCTTGATCTGGATGGATGTTGGGAAATCGGAATCCCATGAGCCCACTAGTGGAAACAGTGGGACTGAGGTCCCCACCCAATGGCAGTCACCACTGCACCTTCACAGCCCCAATGGTGGCTGTGCTGGGGGCTGTGTCGCAGAGCCAGACCGATGCTCTAGTTGTGACGCATGGCCCTCAAGCTGGCATAGAAGATCAGCAAGCTACTGGTTGAGCTCTCTACGCATCATGACCCCGACCTGGCGACAGATGACAGGTTCTTATCCGCACCCACTCCCAGGGGGGGGCAAGCCCAATCCCCTAAGGTTGTTCCACCCAAAGGTGTGCAGGACCAATGGACAGGGAGGTCCGGGTTGGGCCCCAGACATGCTGGTGCCCAGTGCCATGGCCAGCTATGGTGGGACAGGTGGGTCCGCTGAGACCGGCCTTCTCAAAAGTGCTATAGTGTTTAGATTCCATCATCACATGTAGGATAGTAATAGTCAACACACTCCAGGGTTAGGTATAACAGCATGCATAGATATTCCCATTAACCCAGACACCAGATACGGAACAGTTGCATAGCAAACAGAACACATGCATATATGGGACCACAGTGGTAATAAGAACAGCATGCAAGTACATTGATGGTACCATGCCACCAATGTTGAAATATTTCATTATAGCACATGCATGGGAGCAATTAATATATTTATCAAACAATTGGAAATTATCAGAACATAGATGTCATTACATACCAGTTCAGGTGGGTATGTTGATTATTGTTGGAGATATGGTGGGGGAAGAGAAAGATGTCAATAACAACTAGTATATTTCTGTAGTCCACATTATTCTCCTAGTCAGTGCTATCTGTACCTTACAAGTCTTACTACACTACCTTATAGCCTTAGTTTGGACAGTGATATGGCTGTTGTCATCTTTATACATGAACTGGTTTTACCTGCAGTACACACCTCTTACCTGATATACCTGTGGGGGGAATGTTTGTTAATACTAACTAACTGTTTCTACACATACTCCCAGATTCTGGGTTGATGTTGTGCACATAGCTATCCAACTCTTTTTGCACAGACTCTGGCCATGTGTTGACCACATGCAGGTGTGCTGGGACATATCTAGAATATTGCCCTCTTCAACCTTTAGTGATGTGACACACACATATACATGCTTTTCTACACAGTTATATTATGTAGCACAGTGTGGGTGACAGTGATCAGTGATACGTTATTATTCAGAGAAACTGCAACACTCACAATTCCCTAAAATACCAGAGTGAACAGTACCAGTACAGGTTATTATGGTATTTATTTCTCAGCACAGTGTTCATATCCGATGCACCCGTGGAAGGAATGTTTGTTAGCACTACCTGACTGTTGCCACACAGACTTCCAGATTACACATTAGTATTATGC
Organism: Protopterus annectens; assembly: GCF_019279795.1. Lineage (NCBI taxonomy): Eukaryota > Metazoa > Chordata > Ceratodontiformes > Protopteridae > Protopterus > Protopterus annectens. The sequence continues at coordinate 1,884,623,422 of NC_056737.1, read as the reverse complement.
ACATACATCTCACTCTGTTACTGTACACACTCTGGTCACAGCTTGACAACATGGGGTGTAGATAGGACATACTTGGCTTATTACTCTCCTAACAGTTTCAGGGGTTGCTACAGTGACAGGTTTGTTCTCATAGATGTTTGACAATCACTTGTATTCCCTGTTTGCTGGCTAAACATCTGGGATCATCCCACAGACTTACCAGGGGGACAGGCAGCAGATATGGGCCCATATACTGGATATTCTGGCCTCATTTGTACAGTTGTGGGGTATGATTCTGTATGCAGCCTACTTCCACTCCCAGGATTCAGACCATGGCTGGGATTGCTACAACTTAAACACACTATCCATCACAGTTGTGTCTGCTATACAGATATTGCTGTATATCTCCTATCTGCTTTCTGTCTTATTAATCCCATGTGCTTTTGCATTCTGACCTTGTATTACAACACTCTTATACAGATTTCCTAGACAGTTATGTGATGTAGGACAGTGTGGGAGACAGTAATGTGTAATACCTCATTGTTCAGAGCAACTGTATCAGTCGCACTGCCATACAGTACCAATGTAAACAGTACCAGTACTCTGTATCATTCTTGTATTTCTGGACACAGTGTTGGTATCTGACAGACCTGTGGGAGAAATGTTTATTAGCACTACCTGAATGCTCCCACACACAGTACCTGATTCCACATTACTATTATGCACATACATCTCACTCTGTTACTGTACACATTCTGACCACAGCTTGACAAGTTGGGGTATAAATGGCACATATGTGGCTTCTTAGTCTTATAAGGTATTGGGGAGTTGCTAGTGTGCCAGCTTTGTTCTCATAGATGTGTGTCAATCAGTTGTATTCCCTGTTTGCTGCCTATATCATCCCAATGATTCCCCAGGGGGACAGGTTGATAGGCAACAGATGTGGGCCACTTTACTGGACATATCTGTACAGTTGTGGGGTATGATTTTGTATGCAGAGTACTACCATTGGCAGGATCTGAACCATGGCTGTGTGTACTACAAAAATAACAGTTCACATCTCAGTTGCTTGTGCTATCTGGGTTTTGTTGTCTGCATTTTCTCTTACTGTCTACGTGTCTCTCAGTTGTACTAAATGGCCTCTGGAGATTACACCTGTCATATACAGGCATTCCTACACATTCAATTTATGGTGCACAGTGTGGGTAACAGTGCTTAATACAACAGTACTATTACATGATTGTAAATCTACATTACCATATGATACCAGAGTATATACATGCAGTCCAGCAGTTAGACCTTTATTGGCAGGCTATTACACTTTTATTGACATACAAACGATATGAGACTCTTCCTGCCATATTCTCTAGTGTACACAGTACTTGCCTTGAATAATACAGGTTTAATGCAGGCAATTAAGTTACCACTACTTTTAGTTTTATTTCCTATGACAGTAAATGCATGAGTATTACTGACCTGCCTTACAACCTCGCCAGGTGACTGATGTTGGCCTCCTGGTTTGCGGCCCACTCCATTGCAGCTGTGGGGGACATAAGAGGAATAGTTAGCTATACCTATCCATGATATACCTGAGCTGGCAATTATTACACACATAGTGGGGTGATACTTAAACACAACTGGAACATCCCCTGCCACTCTAGCCTCTTGGATCCACTCCTCTAAGAGGTCCCCCTTACGCCGCTTCAGGTCAGTATAGTGATGCCTGACCCACTCACCAGTTTGGGGTATGCCAGTGGCACTGGTGAGTTCATGGGCAAGACAGTCGCAGACATCCGCCTTGGGAGCCCTGGTACTGACCCTGCAGCAGTCTCTAGTCATGGTCTTTGACAAGGAGTCCTGCCATGACTTTGGAGTCCTGGATGCACCAGCGCTGTGTCCGAAAGCGCACACCTTCTCCCCTTACTGCTATTGTGCCTGCAAGGGGAAGCTACAACCAGTTATGAGATGTATTCCCGCCTCTTGGGTATAAGTAGAGCTGATTTCCTGCCCTTTTCTGTGATTGGCCGATTTTGAAAAGGCTAGGCTATGAGCAAACGTGCTTACCTAGGGTTGGCATTGTTTAAAGGGGTATAACACTGGGCACATTGAGTTAGCTGGCCTACACATTGCTTACACCTCCTAAGCTGGCCTGTGCAATGCTTAGCACTGCTTACATTACACTTTGCATTATAATTCCTTTTTGGCATTCAGATATTATTCATTACACCTTATATGTATGCCTGGTATCCATGATTCATGTGTACGTACACTGTATGGGGTCCTTGTGTTTTATTGGGGGACTTCAACATAACACTCTATTACAATTACACCTGACTTTTGGCCTTACTGCTGTACTCCAGTTCACGTATTTATGTTATGTAGTTGGTTAAGGCACATATGTCTGTCTACTGATTGCTTTCACAGGTTCAGTTTGGTTTTACTATGGTGAAGACTTGTTTGCTGATACCTCATTTTTCTGTACTTCTGTGTTGGCTTGGTGGTTAACTTCTGTGACTATGGTGTATAGGGTCTTGGGTTCAAGACCTACATGGCTGTTTATTTTGTTGCTGGACAGAACAAGGGCCATTGGATACAGAGTGATTAAGGCACTTCTGACCAGTTGTAAGTGGGTTTGCATGGGTTTGCGTGAGGGTAAGAAATGCTAACCTCCGGTTACATATGCATACTGAGAGTTAGCTTGAAAATTGCTTACCCTGTGTGTGCATTGCTTACCCCCATGCAAAAGGGGTTAAACTTGCTTACTAGTGTTTAAATATGCTTACTACTGCTTATTGGTGCTTAAACCTGCTTACAAGTGCTTTATTCATTATGACACTGACACCTCACATGTGCATTTCCTGCAGTACGCCAGTTCATAAATATATGTTATTTAGTGGGTTATGCAACATAAATATTAATCATAACATGCTTTGCCATGGAAAATTGAGTGTGCTGCATTGGGACTTGAACCGGGAATGCCTGCTTATAAGACAAATGCTCTGCCCACTACACTACTGCGATGCTGCTTCATTTGCAAATATCTTCCTTGTTATCCTCTTCAGCTATTTAAGCTGCATTAACCATAGTTAAGCAATGGGCACACCCATGTACCTACGGTTAGCTTTAATTGGATTTTAAAATAAAAAATAAAGAGTTTGTTCATTTTATTGGCGATTACTTGCTGTTGTACATGAGGAGAAATGGTGGGGATATGCGGACATCTATGAGCAGTCTCACTCATTTCATACCCCTTTCTGCTGTTCTTCATTGTGGGGGCATGTATATTCTGAGAGCTCTGCTCTTAGACACACCCCCTGCACTCGTACATGCTCCATGTAAGATTAGGAGCTCAGGCAGCGCACCTCATTGCTATGTATGGCGCTGTGCCATCCTGCTCCTAAACTGCTGCCTCTGTGCAGGACTAAGCTAGTCCTACACAGAGTAATAGTAAATCTGGGGGTATATCTTTATTTATTTATTTATGTTTTTATTTATTTATTTATTTTGTAGGTACGTCAGCCAGTGTAGCCATCCCTAGTAAATTTGCCCTCTCTCCTAAGTATCTTTCTTTCTTCTTGTTCTGATTTCTTCCACTAGTTTTATCACATCAGCTGTGTATGGTCTTTCTTTTTCCATCCACATCCAAGTAATAGTTTGTTTAGCTACTGTCATGAAAATCAATAGCAATTTATTTCTTCCTTTCTGATAATTCCTCCATACGACTGAAAAATAACTTTTGTAAGCATATTCTCTTTTCCTCCCAATTTCTGCAATAGATGCTTTTGATTGCAATCCCAGACATATTTTGGCAAATCTCCTTTCTCATCCTGGTCACATCTCCTGCACATCTCTTTAAGCCACCACAAATCATCTCCATCCTCTGTTTGTACTAAAATACATAAGTAGAGATTGCCAAACAAAAATTCAGAATCTCCTAGATCTTACTGCCTTACCTGGTGATAAAGCTGTCTTTCTCCCTCACATTTTACGAATCTCCAACCCAATTGGCTTTCTCCATTCTTGTCTAATTCTCATAGTTCTCTTCCCATGATCATGATATAATCTTCTATATACAATGGATATGTGTTTTCCTATAGTTAGTGATCCCCTACTTCTTGTAAGCAGTAGGGGCCAGTCTTCCTCCTCTTTTTAATCCAGTTTAGTTTGTTTTAATTTTTTTATTTAGTCTTTTAAAATCATATTCAGAATTCCTGTTTAATCTCATATTTTTGGCATCACTTCTCCCAGCTTTGAATCATTCCATTTTCTGTAAGATGACTCCAACATTTTAGACTTGTTTGATTTCTTTCCCAGCTCATTTCAACTGTTATTATCTTGCATGTCTTTTGTTCCCTTTATATTGGAGGTTTGTGTTTATATATTGTACATATATATATATATATATATATATAGAGAGAGAGAGAGAGGGAAAGAGAGGGGTGACAGACTTTGGGGGTATGGGAGCTTGCTGAAAAATTGGAGAAGCAAGTGTCACAAAAAATATTTTTTCCTCATTTTGTGATGTTGGAGCTGTCACTGTTTTGAGTAGTGTTCTCTCAAGGTTTTACATGTTTTGGGGTGAAATAATCTCATATAAATTATTGCTTAATAAATAATAAAACTTGATTTCTTTTTACTTTTATATTATGCTTGATTTTGATCCAATAATCCAAAAAAATTGGAAAAAAGCACCAAATTTTCACTAAAATCCAAGTCCAAGGTACTCAGGAAAGATACCACCAGCAGAGCAGTTCCAGTTGAAGCAGTTTTAATAAAAAATAGAACTTACATAAATGCATACACTTTAAAATAACAGCGTTTTTGTTTCTACCAAGTTGAATTCATCAGATGTGGATGGACAACTGCAATAATACTTTTATACCCTTCTAAAACCCTTCTAAAACACAGGTTAACCAATATAATTAAACAGGAAGTTAAAAAGACAGTTGAAACTTTTTAACTGTTTTTTTAACTTCCTATTTAATTTTATTGGTTAACCAGTGTTTTAGAAGGGTATAAAAGTATTATTATAGTTGTCCATCCACATCTGATGAAGTCTACTTGGTAGAAATGAAAACACTGTTATTTTAAAGTGTATGCATTTATGTAAGTTCTATTTTTTTATTAAAAATGCTTCAACTGGAACTGCTCTGCTGGTGGTATCTTTCCTGAGTACCTTGGACTTGGATGTTTGATCTTGAATTATTTACTAAATAAAATTACTTTCCACAAAACAGCATGGATTTAGGCCAGACCACAGCACAGAGATCGCATTACTAACTTTCATAAACTATATTTACCAAAGGGTAAATCAAGGAGAAATTGTTGCTTTCCTCTTTTAGAACTATCAAAACCAGTTGATGCAGTTTCACTTTTTCTACTATTATCTTGGCTGATGGGACAGATATGTAGCTATCTGTTTTAGTGCCTGGTGCTGTTTGCTATTATGGCACCTTCCTCACCTTTAAGCCAAGAAACAAAGAAGCAAGCCAGGACAATTCTTCCCCTCCAAGCCAAAAAAAGAAAAGGGAGGTAAACCAGGTCTAGGTCTACTCTTGCTACATTAGTTATCACAATTAAGATTGATGGGGATATACCAGTCCTGTCTCCTTACACCTGGCACCTGTGGTCTCTATTCAGTAGTATTTATAAGTACTGGTAAGTAACTTGTTCTGTTTAAATGCTAAGTTTGTTGTAGGATTAAGGTCATCTCTGTTGAAGTACAGAGGTTTGCTTATCAGCTTAGGTTTTGGTTAGCTCTAGTAAAGGTGCATGGTTGCACTCATCCTGGGGGGGTTAGGTGGATCATGGTTGTTGAATATCAGAGACCCTCATGTGAGGGACATTGATGTAAAGGACAGTCCAGGAGTGGGTGTTCAGCTCTAGTGTTCATTATGAGTGCTCAGAAGCATGCACACTGAAGGGATAAGCATTGCGGTCACTATAGAGATGCAGATCAGCTAAGGGAATGGTTGGAGCCTAACACGTATGTCCTCTTTGCCCAGGATGGCAGTGAGAGCTTAAACCGCTGTCATAGCTACCTGAATAATACACTCTCTGAAATGGTCTTGTTTCCAGGCTGTGGACACCAAGCACGGATGATCGGATGGGCTCAGGTCTAACTAGAAAAGGATTCATAATAAGCTGGAAGAACACAGAACATTTTTCTTGATTTATATATGCAAATCTGTGCAATTTTTTGCAGGCCCACGTCTGTCATGTGACTTTAGTGGTTGATCCAAAAGTCTAATGATTTCAATACCTTGGGCCTCCCTACTGCTTAATCTGGTTCTGATTTTGGTCAAACTTCACTGTACCATTGCAAAAATGTCATAGGAACAGCACATTAAAATCATGGGTGTCCTTGACATCTGAGACTAGAAAACAGAATTTAGCAGGAATAAGACAAGTAATTTGCACTGTCAGTGTCTTCAGGTTATACTTACAGCTTCAAAGAACACTACAATATTTAAAAGCAAGCTTTCCCTGTAACAACCCGTTATGATTCATATCTAACGTGTCATTTTGCAAAAATTCTATTCTGGGTTTGTATTTTGATTTTTATATAGAATTATTGTCAAGCTGGGAACCCTATCAGAAGTTCAACACTTGACAGTGAAAGTCTCAGATCTCTGAATAATTAATTATGATCCTGTAGTAAAAGAGCAAAGTACTTAACTTGTGATTACACATTTAAAACAATTAGCCTAAATTCAGAAAACTTTTTGTATTCAGAACTAGCCCCAGCATGGTGCTTTTGCATAAAGGGGGAAGGGCAGGAAACATAAGGCAGACTTCTCATCCTCATAGCACAAGAAAACTAGGCACAGCCAAAATTAATGGTGGACAAAGACACACAATCAGGGATGGATTTTTAATACTACTCTGACAGACTTAGAAAGTCACTAGTATAACAGCTTTTGCATGATCATGCATTTACTAAAGGATGTGAAGTGTGCAATTTTAATGTTTGGCATTTATCAGAGTAATCATTCCTGAATTTTCAGGGCTAGAAAAAAGAGACTTTGGAGACATTCTGATAACACAAACACAGGTATGGTGTGTGTGTGTGTGTGTGTGTGTGTGTGTGTCTATTCTGTGTGGGAGGGTGAATGGGGGGTGTCTGTGCTAAAACAATATATCAGCCAAAAATATTAACTCCTGCAGGAAAGTGCTGATCTGCATTCTTGATAGTCAACAGGGATTCACAAACAGGCAAATTAGTGGATAATTAGGCATTTCCTCATTCTGGCTAACATGACTCTGAATACAATAACACCACATTGCTGAAATACAGCCTTTTTTTACTGCAGTGATTAATGTGAGTGCTAAGGTTTTTTTCAGATTCCCCACCCACACCCTCAATATTTGTAAATACTGTGATTACTTTCCTTCAGTTGAAGGGAAATATCCAAGATTGATCAATTTTAGAGTTAGATTATATTATTATTTATTTATTTTTTATTTATCATTTGTTAACTGGGAAAGTCCGACTTGGAACAAAGCTGATTTTCAGCAGAGGCCCAGGGAGAAAGGTTCCAGATGCATGTCTTTGTAATGTGGGAGGAAACCAGAGCAAACCCACACAAACACAGGGAGGACATACAGACTCCACACAGAAAGCACCCCAGCCGAGAATCAAACCAGAGGACCTCTTGCTGCGAGGTGACAACGCTACCACTGCACCACTGTGCCATCAGTGATTAAGTATGATCCTTTAGTAAAAGAACAAAGTACTTAAGTTGCGATTACACATTTAAAACAATTAGCCTACATTCATAAAACTTTTTGTATTCAGAACTAGCCCCAGCATGGTGCTTTTGAATGAAGGGAGAAGGGCAGGAAACATAAGGCAAACTTCTCATCCTCATAGCATCCTCGTAATTATATCTTTCTGATCACACTTAATTCCTCTGATATTTTTAAATCACACTATTGGAGAATGAAAATGCAATAGGATCCTGTCAGGTTGATAGTCCAAAATTGCAGTGGTCTGGTGTGGCCCACCTCCTTTGAAAATTGATGTCACTATAGACTAACAAGACAGATCAGAGGCTTGACAATATATTGAGACTGAATTGAATACTTTGATAGGGGTTTAGTTCGGTTTCCAAAATTCTGCTTAGGAAACTATCAGCATTACAATCTAATTCTAATGGACATATAGTTTTAAGTCATATCTCTCAACTTGTTAGCACAAGAAATCTGGATAAAGCTAAAATAACGGAGGGACAATGGCCCCAAAATAGGGGCAGATGTTAAATATTGCCGTTATAAACTTAGAAAGTTGTTTGAATAACAGGATTTATGTTATCATGAATTTTATGAAGGATATGAAGTCTGAAACTCAAATGTTTGTCATTATTTAATGATTTCAATCATCAGTGATTTGCTAGGAAAATACACATTTTATGAGGAACACATCAAAAATATGAGGCAAAGATCTGTACATTCTGCAAAAATATGGACAGTTGAGAGGTATGTTTTAAGTTTAATTAAGGTAACAGCCGTATGTATCTCTAAATAAGGGTCATATTCCCTTGTCTCTGTAGAGCACTAACAAATATTTTGGCTCATTGTAAAGCTACACAGTTTTTTTTTTCTGAAAATATTTTTGCTGGGTCCTGTAGCTGGATGATTACATCATTGTATACCACTGACATAATACTTTTATTTTTAAACATTTTTTGTTTTTCAGTTTTCTCATTTAAAAAAATAAGAGTTTCTTACTGTTTGCAAAATTTAGGGATAAGCTAAGCTAAGTTCATTATTATATGTGAAATGCTTCATAAGTAAATAAATATTTTTTTGTTTTTTGTCTAATCCAAATCTACCTTTATACTGTTGTAAATTGTGAACTCTATGTGATACATTTTTAATTGTGCATATTTTATTATTTTTATTGATTTTCTGATTCCACCAAATATTTTTTTTCAACTTGCTTGCATAGTTATGTCTTATTGATATGTATTCATGAATGCAAAAGTTTTTAATATCATTCTGAACAAATTTATTTGGGTAAGGAATGTCATCATCGCAGTCTGTTTCCGTACGTTTGCTGCTTATTACAGCATAGTTTTTTAATAGTAAAATCTAGAATTGATGGTTTATTTTTAAATGAGCTTGATTTATCTTACTCTTAGATTAAAGATGAGGATACTGTAATCAGTATTCATTGTAAAATTTATAATCATAGGTTGGGAACAGAAGAATCCTAGGTTTCTTAATATGTTATCAAAGATCATGACCAGCCCCTAAGCGTAGTTTATGTTGTTTTTACCAAATTGCTTTGGTCAACACAATTAATATCTGGGCTGATTCACTGGATAGTAAATAGCATACTCAGTCAATGGCCAGGTAACAAAAAATGTCCTATACTGGCTGTTTTTTCTTATCAATTTCTTTACAGTGAATTACTGAATATGAAAAAAGAAAGTCACATGCTGCCCCTATCAATTTTGTCTGCACTGCTGCCTCCCACAGATTCAACTGTGGCAACATCTTTATCTGACCATTCACTAGTACCTGCCTAGGTTGCATCTATTCATGTTTGATGTTAACTGTTTTGTTTTATTATTTTTAATAAGTAAATGTATTTATTTGAAAGATGATCAAAGAAATAAAAAATGACAGTAATAGCTGGGGCATATAACAAAAATATGGCATATATAACAATGTAGTAGCAATTCTTCATATAACTCCGCACATATTTACACTGCATTGCATGAAAACATAAATATTGAGGACTAATCCATCTGTTCACTCATATTTAGGTCCATATGAGCTCATGAACTAAACTTATGAAAATTAGCCAAAAAGAGTACCCCAGTGCAAGAGAAGAAATGTCCAAGCTTTGTAAAACAGAGTTAACAAAAATACAATAACTATTCATCACCAAGGCATGAGAGAATAACTGTACCCCTGTGCAGGAATAGTAAATAAACAAAAATAGACATCCAAAGCATACAGCATAGGAATCCTAAGTGTCCAACAAATAGAATCAATGATCTTGGCTCAAATTATCCTAGCCTTGTCACAGTACTAGCTCTTGTGAAGACAGTCTGCTCTGTATGTCCCATACTTCTAGCAATCCTCATTCCCGCTTCTAAACCCTTGTTTAAAAACAGTGCTGAGTGTTGCTATTGATATACATACTTAAAGAAAGTAAGCCTCACAAAAGGAGAGAGAGCACTGCATTTAAGTAACTGCAAAGCAGACAGCAGATACTCTTGATCACTGAGAACACAGTGTAATAACATCTGCCATTTAATATGTACCTGATCCAATATCTCTGCCAAAAAAAAATTCTTAAAATGAGGATAGAAATGTTTCGGTCTGACCGTCACATCCTGTCCCTGCCTCACCTCAGATAGAGATCTTCTTATGTATTCCAGTCAAAGCATACCTTATGATTTACAGATATGAGATCTTGAAGTACAGGCTCTCATAACTGTGAAGCTTTCCCCAATTTGATATACAGCATTATCCTTCTTTTGTCCTTCAGTTTCAGCATACAAGACAACTGGAAAACTTTTACATATTGCACATTAAAGATAAACAAAATCTCACAAGTGACCCAGTTCAACTATCAAGAAAAAGCATTACTTTAATCAAAATGTTTGGATTAACCCTAAGATAAGAAGTTGGCAAAATAGTTTAACATTCCATGTGATTCCTACCAGTGTAACTACATTGCTTTTAAAACCACCTTCCCAGATCCAAAACATTTTGACTTTGACATTGACTTTCCTGCCTTTCTTTACTTTAATAGGGCAGAGATCAACATATTATGGAATTCCACTTGAAGCCAGATGGCTTAATGTCTTTGCTGAGATCAAAGATATTGCCATTCAACTGCAACCTTAGGATAGGCTTGTACATTCAGAAGCTCCATTAAAACAGAATCCAAGGGATCAGTGTGAGTTTAGCCCAACCTATCATAGGCCTGTGGTCCTTCCAAATTATTAAGCAATTTTTGCCAATCCTTCATATAGGACAGAATGCTAAATGTAGTACGTAATTAATAAGAAATGAAATTTTAGGAAATAACAAACCCCGGGATTCATGAAGCTCGGCGCAAGGCCGGCGTAAGGCTTGCGCCGGCAGTGCATTGCATAGCCGGCGCAGTAGCGCCATATGCATATTAATGAGAGTGCACCGTAACCACAGGCATGTGCGTAGTGTACGTGAGCGAGCCCAAGTAGGATGCGTCAGTAGGCGTGTTTAAGCAGGCAGGCGAAGAGCAACCTAACGTGCTGTCTGCCATAGTCCGCCCAGAATAGAAATGGCTGCAGCCATGGCCCGTGCAGAATGAAATGTCCGCAGAGTATGCAACAAAGTACCCATCCCAACTAAACAGAGAAGCAAATAAAACCCACGCGGCCGAAATGTACCTGTCCAAGGAACAAAGGATACAGCGTAATACCGTGTCCGTACAGCAATGTACTGTGAGTGTGCATAGTCAGAGAAGGTGTACAGCAGCATGTCAGCACGCCGCACCGACATAGGAGTAGCGACTAAGGTCACCAACCGTCCCACTTTGCGAGGGCAGTCCCTGTATTGGCATACGTGTTCCGAAATAAAGCATTAAAAACGGGAAGTGTGCGAAGAGTGTAGGTCATAATGATTTCCCGTATTTAATGTAATTGTAGCCTGAATCGGTTATTTCCGTAACTGAAATACCTAAATGTCCCAAGAAACAGAATAAGCTACCAAACTGCCACAACAATAAGCTCATACTTAGGCAAATAAGTGAAGTTCTATGCTATATAGTGACCGTGTGTACGTGTCGGGCTGTGAAGTCAGATGTGACTCCCTGCACATACAGGTGGTCAATGTAGAAGTCCCACAGAACCACGATAGCAATGTGTGTGTTGAATGAAAGGCGACCGACAAACCCTGTCCTCTGATCCCTGGTAGTCACCCCTGTGCTGTGTGGACAGCCACCTATACATTGTACAGGGGTGACCTACTACCCCTCGACAGGTATGACTTTGCATTATGTACCAGTTAGCTGTGGGACATGTCCCTGACAGCAGATATGCATATCCGGGAGGCCCCTGCGAAGGATATCTGTGTCAGATGTCCGTCCCAGTATGGCATCTGTTCTGCAAGCATCTACAAACAATGTTACCCATAACACCGCTGTCTGTGCCTGTACCGTGGAAATGTAGATGTATGACAGGGGTGCACCCACGGAATGGCACCATGGGACACCACCTGTGACAGGCAGTTGGTCTGACATGCAGCCAGCAACTATGACCATGTGGGTTGTGTCACATAGACAGTTTACAACACATTCTGTGATGTACATGTTCACATCCCAGCCAATGGTTTCATTAACGTTACCTGAGGGGTAATGTTATGAAGCCCTTTGCCAGGACGAGGTAGGCTGTATGGACTGCAACACCCCCAGCAATGGGCTGGGTGACCGTCCAAAATGTCAACCATGTCTTAAAGGCATGAACCGCCCTGAACAAGACAAACCGTGTGGGATGCGGTATGTATGTCCCTATGCAGTCATGTACGAACCGCAGTATGATCCCACCCCATGTCTATGCAGATAGGTCTCCTCAGGGTACTGGGACAGTAATAACCAGCCTCAGTGGAGGCATTGGCCCTGTGATGTGGGAATACAGTTGTCATGCGATACAACCTGGGCACCCTACCTGAGGTGAGGCTATAAAGAAATAGCTGTCCTAACTGTGGATCCTAATCCCAAATGAGATAGTGGAGTACACAGCGGGCTCACCATCTGGTCTCATGGATGCTATTCACACTACCCTGGAGAGAGCATGTCCCACCTGTGTGTCACAGAACATTTGGTGACCACAAACCGCTGGTACAGACATCTC